>NW_016108193.1:195507-198455 GCF_001604975.1 Cebus imitator | reverse complement strand
AGCTTACTGCAACCTCCACCTCCTGGGTTCAAGCAGTTCTCCTGCCTCACAGTCACCTGCCACTATGCCAGGCTAATTTTTGTGTTATTGGTAGAGAAGGGATTTTTCCAGGTTGGCCAGGCTGGTATTGAACTCCTGATCTCAGGTGATACTAAGTGGAATAAGGGGGATGGGTGTGATTGGGACAGCCTTGATGATATTTGATGGGCACGTTCTGCAGTTGGCTTCACCTCTTTGTAAAACTTCCAGTTTTTACACTCAGCTCCAACAATTGGTTCTTTTTTATGTTGTAGAAAGTTTGTTAGAATTAGGTTTATATATTTTCTTGTTGAATTAACAGAATAATTTTATTTAACATCATTCTTTAGTGTGACTGAAAGCCTCTAATTTTTTACTGTTGTTTGTTTATGGGCATATTTCTTTTTACACCTATGATAATTATTTCCTTTTGTGTGTTTCTTATCTCAAAGAGTTCCTATACTGGACCCTTTCAGATTTGGTGCTAATAACATGAAGTAAGAATTTAAGACAAATCTTTAGATATTAGAGGAAAGCCAATCTAAGAACAAAGAAATTAATTTCTTTCAAGTTGAGGTGTGGAGGTAGAGGAGCCAGTTGGATAAATGAGTCCAGAAGTAAGGAGAAAAATGTGGCAGTAGTTGTAATTTTGGGTTTTTACAGTAGTGTTTTGATAGCAGTTGTTGATATCACCAAAATAATTCATCAATTAGCTCCCTGACAGCTAGCTCCCCATTTCTTTTTAAAGAAACAGGGTTTCCTTATGTTGTCTGGACATGACTAGAACTTTTGGGCTCATGTTATCCTCCTGCCTCAGTCTCCTAAGTGGCTGAGGCTACAGGCATGTGTTACCATGCCCAGCTTTGAGCCACTCCCAGCCATCAGGTTGTAAAATATTTAAATGTACATACAGAGGTGCAAGGGAGATCTCTATATAAATAGCACCATGTAAATTGCTAGAATCTTTCTTTTTAGAATTCTGTTTGGATGTGGCTTCAGAGCATGGAATAGTAAATTAATTTTGACTTTTTTTTTATTTTTTTATTTCTTCTTAGGCAGATTCTCACTCTGTTGCCCATGCTGGAGTCCAGTGGCATGATCTTGGCTCACTGCAGCCTCTGCCTCCTGGGTGCAAGCAATTCTCTTGCCTCAACCTTCTGAGTAGCTGGGACTACAGGTGCCTGCCACCACGTTCAGCTAATTGTTTTGTTTTTTTTTTTTTTTTTTTTTGTATTTTTGGTAGAGACAGGGTTTCACCATGTTGGCCAGGCTGGTCTCTAACTCCTGACCTAAGTGATCCACATGCCTCGGCCTCCCAAATGTTGGATTTATAGAAGTAAGCAGTGGCCATGTTTTTTTTTTTTAAACATTTTTAAATTACAGTTTTTATACCTATTCAAAAGTAGAGAAAATAGTACTATGAACACTAAAATACCCATTCCTCGATTTCTGTGATCATTAAGATTGTCCACATTTTGTTCTTCTATTCTTTACCTCCCTTTGCAGGAATATTGTAAAGCAAATCACAGTCATCACATCATTTTATCTGTCCAGTGTGCATCCCCAAACTGTATTAACATTTTCTTAAGCTGCCACTATCTCATCACATCTGACAAAATTAACAATGATATTTTTGGTGTCAGCTCATATATAGCCCTTAATCAAGTTTCCTCATTCTTTTCTGAACAGTATCTCATTTCTTCATTATCTGAAAAAATTTTGCTTTAAACCTGGATCCAAACAATCTTCATGTGCTAACTTTGGTTGTTATGCCTCTTTTGATCTAAATCAGCCTCTGCTTACTATTTTTAATTCCCATTCCATGAATTCTTTGTGGAAAGTTGTTTCTTATTAAATAGCATGCTCTCATGGTTGAAGAGGTAAAGAACATTGATCTTTTGCTGGCAGTGCAGATGAAAGTGTAACCTGAAATGCACCAGTGTGCAGCAGCCAATGGAGGAAGGTTATTACATATAGTAGCAAAAGGCTGCTTTCAAATAGTATTTATGACTGGACACAGTGGCTCATGCCTGTAATCCCAGCACTTTGGGAGGCCAAGGCGGGCAGATCACGAGGTCAAGAGATCGAGACCATCCTGGCCAACATGGTGAAACTTTCTCTACTAAAAATACAAAAATTAGCTGGACTTGATGGTGCACACCTGTAATCCTAGCTACTCAGGAGGCTGAGGCAGGAGAATCACTTGAACATGGAAGGCAGAGGTTGCAGTGAGCCTACATCATGCCACTGCACTCCAGCCTGGGTGATAGAGTGAGACTCCATCTCAAAATAATAATGATAATAATAGTAATAATAATCAAAAAACTTGGTATGGTGGTACATGCTTGTAATCCCAACTACTTGGGAGGCTAAGGTGACACGAAAATCACTTGAGCCCAGGAGATGGAATCTGCAGTGAGTCATAATCACCTCACTGTACTTAAGCCTGTGTGACAGAGGTGAACTCAGTATCAAAAATAGTCAAAAAAAAAAAAAAAGACAAAAGAAAGAAAAGAAAATAGTCGTTGGGGAAAAAAAGACTAAACAAGCAAAGTTGAAGTGTCAGGAGAGTCCTGTGAATGTGGGTCATGTCAGTAGAGTGTAGGGACTACTGTGCAGGAGGGACTTGAAGAACAGGTTGGTAGAGACCAGGCCATTCATCCTAAGCAGTTTGCCCTGTAGCATGTAGATCAAACATCCCATGTTGGCTGCTGGTAACTGAACTGGGCTTCCTGATTTTGTGTTTGATTTGACCATCACAGTGTTGAAAAACCTTTGAAGTGAATACCTTGCAGTTTGCTATAGTTCCTCCTGGTCTCTGATATTACTTCAGCCTCCTTTCTTCATGTAGGGTGCCTGACCTGCTGAGACCTGTGTTTGCTCTCCCTGCAGATGGGTAGATAGTAGGTGATTTAAGGGGAAACATTTAA
>NW_016108193.1:180790-192874 GCF_001604975.1 Cebus imitator | reverse complement strand
TCTCCTGCATCAGCCTCCTGAGTAGTTAGGGCTACAGGCACCACCACACCTGGCTAATTTTGTAGTTTTTAGTAGAGATATGGTTTCTCCATGTTGCTCAGGCTAGTCTCAAACTCCCAACCTCAGGTGATCCACTTGACTCAGCCTTCCAAACTGCTGGGATTACAAGTGTGAGACACCGCACCCAGCCTCTATCTGTTTTTACAATTATACTATTAAATACATGATGTTCCGTGGCAGTTGTAAATTTTTAATGTCAATTTTTAGCTGAATGGAATTCCCATGAAAATAATAAAAGTAGCAGCTAATATTTACTGAGCTGCTACTAGGTGCCTATAAATGCCATAGATTTTTAAATTCCCCATAACTCTTCCTTATTTCACTTAACTATTCTATCTTAAATTACTCATGCTTGCTTCAGTAGCGCATATACTAAAGTTGTAACAACAGAGAGATTTGCATGACCTCTGTTCAAGAATGACATGCAAATTTGTGAAGCGTTCCATATGTTTCTAAAACAGAAAAATATTAATCCTAGATTTTCATTGTGTTTGTGCATATGACCCTTTCTTTAGATTGAATTATATCCAAAGATGATATTTCTGGAAATGAGATTACTGTGAGTCACAGGGCATTAGCATTCTTATTACACTTGATGTAAATTGCTGAGCTTTCAGGCATGGTGGCTGTCGGCCTATAATTCCAGCACTTTGGGAGGCTGAAGTGGGAGGACTGCTTGAGGCCAGGAGTTGGAGGAGGCAGTATAGTGAGTCACTGTATTATTTTTTCAAAAATTTCCAAGCTTTACCCTGTGGAAGGCTTATATGCAATTTAAACATCACTAATAGTTAAATAAAATGCCCATTTCACTGCACTTTTGCCGGCACAGGATATAATAACAAATTATTTTTTGTTTGATTAGTTTTAATTAATAAAGGACCTCATACTTTATTTTTGTCACATTTTAATATATATTTTCTTATGTTAGCTTATTAGCTTGCCTTCCTGCCTGCCTGCCTTCCTTTCTTTCTTTTCTTTTCTTATCTTTTCTTTTCCTTTCTTCCTTCCTTATTCTTTTCTTCTTTTCTTTTCTTTCTTTTCTTTCTTTTGTGTTTCTTTTTGTTTAAGCTTTCTATTATATTTTTTAATTTTTATGTTACTTATTTTATTTATTTATTTATTTTTAATGCATTTTAGCTTTTGGGGTACATGTGAAGAACATGCAAGATTGTTGCATAGGTATACACGTGGCAGTGTGACTTGCTGCCTTCCTCCCCCTCACCTATATCTGGTATTTCTCCACATGCCATCCTCCCCAACTCCTACCTCCTGCTGTCTCTCCCCTATTTTCCCCCAAAAGACCCCAGTGTGTAGTGTTCCCCTCCCTGTGTCCATGTGTTCTCATTGTTCAACACCCGCCTATGAGTGATAACATGCGGTGTTTGATTTTCTGCTCCTGTGTCAGTTTGCTGAGAATGACAACTTCCAGGTGCATCCATGTCCCTACAAAGAACACGAACTCATCATTTTTGATTGCTGCATAATATTCCATGATGTATATGTGCCACATTTCCCCTGTCCAGTCTATCATCAATGGGCATTTGGGTTGGTTCCAGGTCTATGCTATTGTAAACAGTGCTGCAATGAACATTTGTGTGCACATGTCCTTACAGTAGAACAATTTATAATCCTTTGGATATATACCCAGTAATGGGATTGCTGGGTCAAATGGAATTTCTATTTCTAGGTCCTTGAGGAATCACCACACTGTCTTCCACAATGGTTGAACTAATTTCTTTTTAAACCTCTTTTTGTATTTTTTTTTCTTTTTTTCCCCTCTTTTTCTGTGTTTTTTTTTATTTTTTATTTTTTGGTATTACTTATTTCATTCATTTCCTCTTTTTTTTCCTATTTATTTTATTGCATTTTAGGTTTTGGGGTACATGTGAAGAACATGCAAAATTGTTGCATAGGAACACACATGGCAGTGTGATTTGCTGCCTTCCTCCCCATCACCTACATCTGGCATTTCTCCCCTTGCTATCTCTCCCCAGCTTCCCACCCCCCACCGTCCCTCCCCTATTTCCCCCCAACTGACCCCAGTGTGTAGTGCTCCCCTCCCTGTGTCCATGTGTTCTCATTTTCTGTGTTTTTTTTAAAAGGTGTATCTGCAGAGTCCCAAGTAGAAAAATTCAAATTGTTAATTCCTCAGTACAAATTAAAGTTTCTGCTATTCTTCCTTAGAAGACTAGGAAGAACAAAATAATCTGGAAGAATAAAAAAAAATCTGAGGTCAGATTTTTAAAAAGGAAAATTGACCCATACGGTTGGTGTAACATGGCTTCTCTACAGTAAATAGTAATTCATCAAAGTGACATATGAATTGATATAACACAGCTTCCAGGACATTCACAGACATAGGCTTTGTGTTTCTTATCCATACTCAGATTTTCCTTAACCAGTTGAACATTCTAGTTCTTTCTTCATTTCTTAATCCCTTAGCCCACTCTCCATAATATTCCTACTCCTCTGCTTACTTCTCTGATATATTTGGCAACACTGACTAATTTCCTTCAGAGATCATTGAAGACTATTAAATATATATTCCAGAAATTCCTCCAATGCACATGTCATCAAGGCATAGAGAGGTATATTTGCAGTAGACAGCTTCTCCATCCCCCAAACAAAAAGAAACAGTTCTCTAACAAACTGAAGTATTAGTGGTGATAATCCTAGCCCAATTATTTTATCATCTGGGTTTTTTTTTCTATCCTCTTAATTAGATTGGGCCACACATTTTGGCATGTTGTAAAAAAGTTTCTGAAGGGCAGAATTTGTGGAAGAGTGAGAGAGAGAGAGAGAGAGTTCTAAACTGAAAGACTCAAAAAATAAACAAAGACATCACAAATGAGAGCAGATAAAATGTTCACAGTCTAACATTTTTTTTTTGAAAGAAAACAATCCTCAGAGGCAAAAAGACTTACCGTTAGTGACAAAAAGAAAAACACACGTGCTAAAGAAGATTAGATACTAAAACTGGGAGCAAAAAGGCAGTGTAAATAAGTGCAAAAGTGCACATAGAAAATGTTGTAGTAAAGAGAATGAATTAAGAAAGGCATCAGATTAAACCAAAAGAAAAGAAGTGAAAGAATTATGAAACACTAGAAACAGAAGTCAGAAACAAAAGGTAACTGAGAACTTCAAAATATAGAGACTGAGAAGATGAAAGGATAGGCCAGGTGAGGTGGCTCACATCTGTAATCCCAACACTTTGGGAGGCCAAGGTGGGTGGATAACTTGATGTCAGGAGTTTGAGACCAGCCTGGCCAACATGGCAAAACCCCATCTCTACTAAAAATACAAAAATTAGCCAGGCGTGGTGGCAGGCACCTGTAATCCCAGCTACTGGGGAGGCTGAGGCAGGAGAATCGCTTGAACCTGGGAGGTGGAGGTTGCAGTGAGCTGAGATTGCACCATTGCACTCTAGCCTAGGAGATTAGAGTAAAACTCTGTCTCAAAAAGAAAAAAACGGAAGAAAAGAAGATGAAAGGATAACTGGAAGAAATGTAAAGACAGGAGGAGTGGTTTAATGGTGTCTCAAATAATTCCTATAAAGAAAAAATAATATTTTGCATAGAATAATACTTGCAATGGAAGCTTCAGAGAGTTATACCTCCTATATATTTGCATGCTCACTGAGTTACTTCTTTCCTTAATTGAAATTTCACAGAAAAAAAAATCATTCCTTCTGAAGCAATCTTTCAAAAAATTGTGGTGGTATCTACTGTTTACATCAGAAAAATTTTGCTACTCTTGGGAAAACCCAGGATTCTCTGTTTTGGGGAGTGGGATGGGAAAAAAAATCTCATCACAGCTGCCTGAAATGAGACAAAAAAATAAATTGCTTTCACCACAGTTCGACACAATCAATTTAGTTAGTCTGTCTTTCTGTAGCAACATTGACTCTGAGTCATCTGCACAGAGTCTTGGTGTCATCAGTGTAACTAGGGTTGCTTGGATATGCCCTGTATGTCTCTAAGGTCCGAAGTTAGTGGGACAGGACAAACTCTATAGTTTAGGTTAGGACACCAGAAGAGTCTAGAAACCAATCATTGGCATGCATGGGACACTAAGGAAATGTTTCTTTAGATAAATGTCTTCCTTCTCTCCCACTCATTTCAAGATCCCAGGATGTAGGGCACCTCTGGCCTACATACTTGGCCCATTCTACAAACTCTCAGAAACTCAGGGTACCACTGCAGTTTGAATCTACCCACAAGATGAATAACTGGAATGCATAATCATTGAGTAAAACCAGTCATGTCATATACAGGGAAACTGTAGCCTGAGTTGAAGGTTCATACTCACAGTTTTGATGATGCCAACACAGGTCTAGTGACTGCGTGGTAAATGGTGGCCCCTGGGGGCAGTGGAACAGCCAGGATGTAGGCTTCAATAGTTCAAGCTTTAGGTTGTTTTCTACTATGGAAATGGGAGGCTTATGGGAAATCCCTAAGTCTCTAGCCAACAGCAGGGCTTAATAAAATTTGGTTAGTAAAATGAATGAATGAATGAATGATTTTTATAACTTCTCTCAAAGCATTAGGTAATTGCAGTCACCTCCCTCATTGCCTGATCACCCCCAGTCCATTATAGTAGAGTCAGAATAGGCATTAATCTAAGGACAGTAATATTTTGACTTGGCATCCCTGCATTTATCACTTTCTTTCACCATTTAATAAAAGCATTTGATATGAAGTATGAGGGACTTATGTGTTTCCTTCCTGCATCCTTTGTTGAAGCAGTTTTAAGTTCATATCAATACTGAGCAAAAGATACAGAGCATTCTCATATGCCCCACAAACACATACAGTCTCCCCCACTATCAAAATCTTTCACCTGTGTCCTGAGGAATAAAATGTTCCAGTGATGTAGAAAAAAAATCCTGCACCACAGTGGTGCATTTGTTAGGATCAATGAAGCTCCATCGGCACATTATTACTACCCAAAGTCTACTATATACACTAGGGTTCACTCTTGGTGCTGTATGGTCTATGGGTTTTAATAACTGTATAATGGTATGTACATACTGTTATAGTATCATATGGGATAATCTCACTGCCATAAAAACCCTCTGTGCTCTGCCTATTCATCACTTCCTCCTCCTCACCCCCTGCAACCACTGATCATTTTACTGTCTCTAACATTTTGCCTTTTCAAGCAAGTGACATAAATTGAATCATACAATATGTAGCCTTTTCAGATTGGCTTACTTCACTTAATAATATACACTTAATGTTCCTTCACGTCTTTTCGTGGCTTGATAGCTCATTTCCTTTTAGTGCTGAATATTTCATTGCCTGGATATACCACAGTTTATTTTTCTATTTACCTACTGAAGGACATCTTGGTTGCTTCTAAGTTTGGGCAATTATAAATAAAACTTGTAGAAAATTTTAACTTCTTTGGGCAAATTCCAAAAAGTACAATTCCTAGATCTATGGTAATAGTGTTTGGTTTTGTAAGAAGCTGTCAGACTGCCTTCCAAGGCAGCTGTATCTTTTTGCATTCCCAGCAGCAATATATGAGGGTTCCTGTTGTTCCATGTCCTTGCCAGCATTTGGTGTTGTCAGAGTTCTGGATTTGGGCTGTTGTAATAGATGTATAATAGCACCATTGTTGTTTTTATTGGCAATTCCCTAGTGACATATGATGCTGAGCATCTTCTCATATGCTTATTTTCTATCTGTAGATCTTCACTGGTGAGGTGTCTGTTCACGTCTTTTACCCATTTTTTAATTCATGTTTTCTTATTGTTGAGTTTTAAAAGTTCTTTGTGTATTTGGATAACTGTTATAGTATTTTCTCAGATATGTATTTTGCAAATGTTTTCTCCCAGACTATGGCTTGTCTTATCATTCTCTTCATCTTCTTGTAGCTTCAAATGGGAGCCACAGAAGAGACTGCTTAATCCAAAGCAGGGTTTCTAAACCTCAGTCCATACCTTAGGCATTTTGGGTTCTATAATTTCCTTGTTGTGGGGACTGTTCTGGGCACTATAGTATGTTTGACATCATCCATGTTCTCTATCCATTAGATGACAGTAACATCCCCCATCCTAGTTGTGACAATAAAAAATATTATTAGGCAAATTTTCTCTGGTGGCAAAATTATCCCTGGTTGACAACTTCTAATCAAAAGGAATGACTTCATAATGATGAAATTTAAGTCATCAGTAAGGAAAGGGACGTGCAGAAATATTTTGGCTCAACATCCTTTTCAGTCCACCAGCAATTGCACTGGTAGATTTGAAATAATCTGAGTCTGTTGCGTATGGTGATTATGCATCCTAATTTGTTTAGTATATGTTTACACCTGTAGTCCTGGCAAAATTATTAATTGCACCTTCTTTTCCTCTCAAAGCTATCCCAGTTTAGATAATAAATGAAAAGTCCATTCTGGAACCTTTAAGAACTGTAATTTGAATTTGTGCCCTACTTGTGGTCCTCTGGACTGGGGTGTCTGAGATAGTAAGCAGTTGCTGGATGCAGCCACAGATCTGGTCATTCATATGCTTTATATTCATGTGCTTGTCTGTGAGGCAGTGGAGAATCAGAGACTTCCAGAAAGCCTTGGTTGTATAATTTACATGGCACTGGAGTAAAAGACAAAAGAAGATCAAAGTATTTTGTGTATGTGTGTGTCTAATTTAATGAGTACTCCTCAATGCCTAGATTTTGATTTCCTTCTTTGTGTATGAGCAGCAAATTCACCATGATGTAACTCTACACAATGTGAAGGAACAATTACTGTGTGATTTTAACTGCTGTTGAAATCTGTAACATATCTGTGACATTATACTTTTCTCCTGTTTATATCAGAGTACAACATAGGTGAGAGCCAGGACAGGAATAAAGCAAGTGACTCAAAAAGTTCCTGTGTATTAATTTTGGGTATATTTATTGCAGGAATTGCCCTCTTTTAATTTTTATTTTGGAGTGCAAAAATCAGGCAATAATATTTAAAATGCTATTAAACATTAGTGCTTTTTTCATAAATAAATAAGAGACATTATTTAGCAATTATTATTGCTAAACTCAGGATTGCTACTATAACCAAACATAAACCCTAAACTTTTGACAGCCCAAGCAAAGAATAAAATAAGAATTAAAAAGTAGTCACTTATCTGTGTTTATGATGTTAAAGTTAAAGGAAGCCTGTTAGTTAATCAGGAGGGCACATTCTGTTTTTCTAGCTTTGTAATCTAACATTAATTTAACAAAGACTTATTTACTATACGAGACATTGAAAGACAAAATGAGCAGTATCTTTAAAAGCAGTTTTACAAAAATTGCAGAAATGTCTTTCTGTAGATACAATAATTTCTTATATTCTTCCCAATAAGCACCAAGAGCAGCGTGCAGAAGCCTAGTGATCACAGGTAATGGGACTGAGTGGTGACTGTGTCAGGCACTGCAATAGTGCTTTGCCTGCTTTAACTCATTTAATATTTATAAATAACTTATAATGTAAAGGCAGGATTCAAATGCAGAAAGTATGCTCTGGAGCCCATATTTTGGCTCTTGCTATTGGATGCTAAAGTGACCTATGGAATTTGAACGTGTCGCTTCCTGGTGCTTGGGCTTGCTGCAGGGTCAGAGATGATTAATGCTAGAGAAGTGAATTGTTAACACACACTACAGACTCTTTTTCTAGATTCTAGAATTTTGATGCTCTCAGATACTTTTGTGCTAGTAGGTGTTAGCTGAAAATTCAAGGCTAAACTTTTTGGCATCCACTTAAATTATGTATTTAATTGGATTTTCAATTTAGAGTCAGAAAGCATCTGTTCTGACTTTGGAAGACTTCTACAGGCTCTTGAAAAGGAGCATGTGTGTCAAGGAGGCTATTTGGACATCACATAGCTCTTACAAAAGAGGGCTTTCCTAAACTGAGTGTAAATGAGGTAGAAACATAAGAATTACATTTCTTTTGAAAGGAAGGATTTAAAAAATCATAGAAATATTAGTGTGAGAAGGGATATTTGCTACCCCAGATAGCTGGGTCATGTCCCACTCCCAACACAAAGTCTATTTGAGTTCTCTTTTAGCTGTGGCAGAGGGAAGGCCTGACAGGCTAAGTGAAATTCCAGGACACAAATCTGATAAAAGTACCAAAAGGGAATCATGAGCAATAAAGTGAAATTGTAAAACAAATTGGTAGGAAGCCTTAGTGTCGCTAGGTACTTATCTTCTATCAATGGAGAAAAGCTATATAAATCATGGATGTGGGAACAACCCTCTGGTTTGGGGCTGTTTTGATGGTTGAATGCTAACTGAGAAAAGGAGACTAAGGTGAAAAGGTCAATTTTCATTCTTAAATATCCCAAATCCGCTTCCTTTGCTGCAGCACACAGAAAAATATTCACATTATGCTGAACTACTTTTCTGTTTATCCTCCAAATTAGCTGTTAATTCTTTCCTTCCAACTTTAAGTCTTTCCAGACCTCTCAGTTCCACTTGTCCTCTTGGATTAGATTCTCTTAAAGGCCAGGACCCCTGGAATCTTAGCTTCATTTCTGAGGTAATTTCTGCTGGAAAGCAAAGTTTGGCACGTCAGCTTTTAATATGTGCTGTGGCAGTTGGTAGAGACAGGGAGGGAGGAAAAGGGAGAATAAGAAGAACACAATCCTACTAGCCTTGGAAATTCAACTGGAACTTGTTAGTTACATTTTTTTTTCTTGAAACTGATTTATTATTCAGACATATGACAAACTCCAGTGAGGCAATAAGACTTTATATGATAAACTTTGGAAGACAACTAAAACTCAAAAAACCTTTTGACAGCAGGGATTCCAGGATGTTCTCCTGAGATGTTGCAGCTTTTTCAGGTAGGTGGTAATTCAATAACATAAAGAGAGTCAATATGGGATGTGAGCACTGAAGTTCTCTCTCATGCTCCTACTGCCTCAGAAAGGAGCCTCGGGCTCACAGGGGAATGACAGTGGTGAGAGCCTGGTTGGGGCTTGGCAAGGACATGAGACTCCCAAGGACACCTGAATTCCTAAACAATGAATGGTCTGAGGTTAAAGATAGGATTTATAAGGGAAAGAAATGGAGTGCTAAATCAGGCTTGTCAAAGCTGAGCCCCACCCAGGGGCAGCACCCAGGTTGCATCTCAGCTGTCATCAAAGTGGGATCTAATCAGTGGGGCAAGGTCAGAAGGATTTGGTGAGGAGGACATGGAAGCCTGTAGTGGATTGCATTCAGGCCGGCACACTCACCAAGGCAGGTGACATGCATGAGATTTTGATGACATTTGCTCAGATGAAAAGTGCAGGGTGCAGTGTTATCAACGCTTTGTTTGTCTAAGCAGTCATAATTCTTCTGAGGTTACAGGAGTTTGACTGTCAGATAAATTGGTTGGTAAAGCTAGGGGTTACAGCTGCCCTGTGTTTAGAAATGTCTTTAAGGGTCATCCTAGCTGCTATGTAAATGTAATATCAGGAAAATATCCATTTGTACCCATTGTACAATCAGTTAAGCATGAAAAACAAGGTTATTCTGAGTAAAAATTAAAGCCTCATGGTTAATATATGGTAGATCTCTGATGAGTTAATTTTTTTTCCCTTATATCACTTAGAGAACATTTTTTGCTTGTTTACATACAATAAACTAACTTTGAGGGGGTGTATAATTGTGAACATTTTAACAAATCCAGAGTCATGTAACCATCACCACAATCAGGACACAGAACAATTTTCTCACCCCGTGCTCCTGATGCTTCCCCTTTGGAGTCAAACTCTTCACCCACCCCCTGGCAACTCCAAACTATAGTTTTTTGGGGTTTTTTTTGTTTTTTTTTTGTTTTTTTGAGACGGAGTTTCGCACTTGTTACCCAGGCTGGAGTGCAATGGCGCGATCTCGGCTCACCGCAACCTCCGCCTCCTGGGTTCAGGCAATTCTCCTGCCTCAGCCTCCTGAGTAGCTGGGATTACAGGCACGCGCCTCCATGCCCAGCTGATTTTTTTGTATTTTTAGTAGAGATGGGGTTTCACCATGTTGACCAGGATGGTCTCGATCTCTTGACCTCGTGATCCACCCGCCTCAGCCATCCAAAGTGCTGGGATTACGGGCGTGAGCCACCGCGCCAGGCACTCCATACTATAGTTTTATCTCCTCCAGAATGTCATATACATTTAATTCTATATTATGTAACCTTTTGAGTCTGGCTTCTTTCTTTAGCATAATACATCTGAAAATCATCAATATTGTTGTACACATCAACAGTCCTTCCTTATTGAGTAGCATTCCATTATATAAATGGATCATGGCTTGCTTATCCATCCACCCACTGAAGGACATCTTAATAGTTTCCAGTTGTTGGCAATTATGACTAATGCTGCTAGAAGTATTTGGATATGGATGTCTGTGTAAACTTAAATTTTCATTTCTCTAGAGTAAGCACCTAGGATATTGGCTGCTCAGTCATCTGATTTGCGTATGTTTAATTTCATAGGAAATTGCCAAACTGTTTTCCAGAGTGCCAGTACCATTTTGCATTCCTACCAGCATTCCATACATTCCCAATGTATGAAAACTCAGAGGCTCCATATCCTTGCCAGCACTTGAAAATGTCAGTTTTGTTTTTATTTTTAGCCATTTTAATAAGTGTGTGGTAGTATCTCATTGTGGTTTTAATTTACATTTCCCTAATGACTAATATATTCGAGTACTTTTTCATGTACAAATTTGCTATCCATATATCATTTTTTGTAAAGTATCTGTTTAAACGTTTTGCTCAGTTGTACTGGCTTGTTTGTTTTTTCTTCTTTTTCTTTTTTTTTTCCTTCTTTCTTTTTTTATTTTTTTTTTTTTTTTTTTTTTTTTTTTTTTTTTCAAAATGAGCAAAAATTTTGAGGCAGGGTCTCATCACCCAGGCTAGAGTGCAGTGGTGCTATCTTGGCTCACTGCAACCTCTGACTCCTGGGTTCATTCTCATGATTCAGCCTACAAATTAGCTAAGATTATAGGCCACAATGCCCACTACTTTTTGTATTTTTAGTAGAGACAGAGTTTCACCATGTTGTCCAGGCTAGTCTCAAACTTCTGGCCTCAAGTGATTTGCCCATCTCAGCCTCCCAAAGTGCTGGGATTACAGGCAGGAGCCACTGTGCTTGGCCATTTGTTTTCTTTGTGTTAAATTTTAAGGTTTCTCTATATATTCTGGATACAAGCTCTTTATGAATATGTGATTCCTGAAAATGTTGTCTTAGTCTATAGCTTGTCTTTTCATTCTCTTTAGAATGTCTTTACAGAGCAAAGTTTTAAATTTTCATGAAGACTAGTATATCCATTTTTTCTTTTATGAATCATGCTTTTGGTGTTTTATCTAAGAACTCTTTGCCTAGACCAAGTTCATGAATATTTTCTCTTGTTTTTCTTCTAAAAGTTGTATAGTTTTACTTTCTACATTTTTATATGTGACCCATTTTGAGTTTAAAAGTTTTTGAAACTTTGTGATAGGGGTTGCTCTTTAATTGAAACCAGCATGCCCATTTACATTTGGTCCTTGGTGTAATAAACTTAGAGCTACAAGATATTTTTATCAGAGGTATATTCAGCATTTGATGTTCTTTAATCAATCAACAAATATTCATTAACCATGTCATTTCACTTTCATTACTACATTCTGAGCACTTTGGAACAATCCTGGTCGGACGTCCTGTGCTCCCAGCTCACATCCCTGGATTTCATAGTCCTCACAGTTATTTCCATGGAACAACATTATTTTTATTAGCTACCTACTTACAGATATATAGTCAAGGAGTTTGGAGTCCAAAGAGGGGAGTAACCTATCTTGTATCTATTCCCAAGAAAATTCAATTCATTTTCCTCCTTGACAAAAGGAAAAAAAAGACTATGTACACAAGCAAAGTGAAGAACAAAATGAAAGTAATTGGTTGGCCGCGCACGGTGGCTCAAGCCTGTAATGCCAGCACTGTGGGAGGCCGAGGCGGGTGGATCACGGGGTGGATCACGAGGTCAAGAGATCGAGACCATCCTGGTCAACATGGTGAAACCC
>NW_016108193.1:179284-180650 GCF_001604975.1 Cebus imitator | reverse complement strand
GACTTCATGAATATTAGAGTTTTACATGGAGCTGAAAGCAGCTTAAAGGTCACCTTGTCTTTGTCCTTCATTTGACCACTTAATCAAGCCTACAAATATTGTTGAGCACCTCCTGTGAACCAGAGGCTTAGTACATGCCAGATGAGAAAATCAAAGTCCAGCCAAATGAGGGCAGCTGCCCACAACCCCAGGCTCATCCAGAGGGCCCTGAAATCATGGTTCTAGAATTTCTGAATTTCTGTCTACAGCAACCTCTCCACGTTCTTCCACAGCCTCCAACATTCATAGCATCCTGGTCTCTTCTCTCCATGAGGTAGTCTCAGCCCCATTACTGATTGTAGTACATGTGTGTTTTTCAGTTCCAATAAGTAAACTATGGTTTTTAGGGAGGTGGATTTGGGAAATGAAGCTGATTTGGGAAATGAGTTTTAAAAGTTTTGAAAGGGAGAATTGTGACTTAGAGAATAAGGTAACTAGAAAGACCGGGTAGTGAGGTCTGGAAAGGGAGATTAAAGAAAGGAGATTATGATTTAGGGACTTTTTCAAAGGAGGATCTAGAGTTATTGAGTGGGAAATAGGAGAAAGGAGGCTGTGGTTTGGAATAAGGGGATCAAAAGAAAAGTTAGAACAAAGAAAAGGGGTTTGAAGAAATAACCTATGGATTCGGGCCACAATTTACTTGCCTTGGACTCCAGGTCACATATTAAATAGATATATTTCAAAAATGTACCCAAAAGAACAAATGTACAGTTGTTTTGAATATTATACAGTGAGTATTTTTAAACAATAACTCTGAATGTTTTATTCTTTAAAATAAATACTTAGGTAACATTCTGATGCACTGATGGTTTAAGATTGCCCAGAGTTTAGAGGTTTTTTCTCTTCTGATTGTGGCAGGGTGAAAATCCTGCCTATTTCAAGACAGCCCTGAGCATAGATAGCAGTGCACATGTGAGACCTGGAATACCCCCTGTAAAATAATTCCCAGTCTGACGCTGAACCTTGTTTGTACAGAGAATGAAGGGGCAATGCCTTCTATTAGATTAAGAAACTACCAAACAGGAACCCAAAAATTGATCCACTTTAGAGCCTGAAGAAAGAGCAAGCTGGTCAAGAGCAAGCAGGTCCTCCAAGAGTGTATAAAAGTTTTCAAGAGCTATGTGGGTGCGGTGGCTCATGCTTGTAATCTCAGCACTTTGGGAAGCTGAGGCAGGTGGATCGTGATGTCAGGAGTTCAAGACCAGCCTGGACAAGATGTTGAAACCCCATCTCTACAAAAAATACAAAAATTAGCTGGGCATGGTGGCAGATACCTGTAATCCCAGCTACTCAGGAGGTTGAGGCAAGAGAATTGCTTAAACCTGGG
>NW_016108193.1:165293-178987 GCF_001604975.1 Cebus imitator | reverse complement strand
AAGTGAAAGAAGCCAGACACAAAAGACCACATATTGCATGATTCCATTTATATAAAATGTCCAGAATTGGAAAGTCTGTAGAGTCAGAAAGTAGATTAGTGGTTGCCAGGGTCTAGGAGAGAGGAGGCTGTTAATGAGTATGGAGTTTCTTTGGTGGGTGATAAAAAGAAGTCCTGGAACTAGATAACAGTGATTATTGCTTTGATTGTGCACTTTTAAAATAAAACTTAAAAAAATACCCATGGACATATATACCTTTCTATAGCCAAAAAAAAAAAATAAACCCTGTTAGTTCTGTAGCTGGCACTTTTCTGAACAGGTACAGATGGTGTCACCAGGCTCCTATCTTTATCCTGCCCTCCAACCAGACAGGAGCAGGTAACATCTCCCAGCTCCATGCTTCTGTTTAAGTTAATACATACACTGATATCCCCATACCCTTTCCTACATCTTAAAGTCCTTCACCCTCTTGAATGCCACCTACCCCGGGAAATATTTTCCTCTTGTACATCCCCTCTGTATGCTCAGACTTTCTGTAGACACTTCTCCCACAACCTACAGCTAACTCCTTCCAATATTATGGGATTTGCGACCTACGTAAGCCTTACTTTGCCTTGCCCTGTAAGCCAGTTGAGAGTCACAACACTTGTATCTCTCATGCTAGTGCATAGCCTGGTACATGATAGGAATTGAATGGAGTAGATTCAAGTGGTAATACAAAGCCCCACTGATCCTGGCCCAAACCACCTCTTCTGCTGTCCCTGGTTATAGGCAAATCCTTGTTTCCATCCCTCAACCCCTTACAGTTTCAATCCCCATAGGAGCAATGAGGGACCTCAGCATCAACTACACCCCTCACTCTACCCAAGGCTTCCTCAGCCTCTTGAATCACATAAAACCCCTTTGGATAGATACTCAAGTTCTATGGTTAACTCTGAAAATAATGAAGCCTCTTTCATTCTGTTCTTTGAGCGCTAACACTAGGCTATGCACCAGGTTGCAAAGCGTCACTCCCGTTTTCTCATACGCCTCACTGTCTACTGGCCCCATCACAACCAAGGCACTAATGAATGAGAGAAGCAGCAAGGTTGGTTGAAGAGGGAGAAGGAGCAAGGTTAGGGGCAGGAGTAGCAGAATCATTACAGCAGATCCAGCTTGCCAGGCCTGTTAGAGACGTCAATGGGCAAGAGGCCGCCTCTGCTCCAGGCATATCTCTATTTTGTGGGCAAGAGCATTCCATCAGCATCGTTTACTTTTCTCATTTATTGGTTCCAACCTGGATTAAAAAGCTAAACCAAAGGCATGTAAATAATTTTATGGGAACTTTGCCCAGTCCATGCATATTAGTCCATTAACTCTATGCCCAGTATTTTCTGTCTAAATTGTTCACTGCTGACTGCTTTAACAGGCACACTGTTTGTATTCTAGTTTAAACATTATAAAGGGGAATGAGGATGTCTCCTAACATTGGAAGATGATCTATAACTTATCAAGTGCTCATCATTAAAATTGTTATTTACTCATGCCTCATTACAGATAACATGAAATATCTTGTTTAGCATCTATGGAATAGCAATAATTATATCTGCTTGTATATATCTCAATTAGGGCTTGCCAAAAAATAAAGATATTTAGCAGTGGAAAAATACTCACCAGCTATAATAATTATAAACTAGATGTATCCTAGCCCTATTCTATTTTATTATTTGGCAGTATATGCATGAGTTCATTTTATGATTTTCCAAAATCTATCAATGATAAGGAAATTGTTAGACTGCTTTTGAATTTCCAATTAGAGTTCTTTTCCTACTGAGGTGTATTCTCATTGGGCTTCTTAGCTCACCAAAACTTCTTTCTGCTCTATATGCCTCTGCAATTTTTTAGCAATAAGCATGCATTACATTTGTAATTTAAAAATAATTTTAAAGAATTTATAGACACAAAAAAGAAAAAAGATTACTCATAACTGCATCACCCAAACACAACAATTTTCATTAATATATATTGCCTCCCAAACTTTTAATATGGGTTTAAGGATGGGGAAAATATATAAAATTTCAAAATTACATAATAAGAATGTTGCTGTATGGTCATTGTAACTTTGAATTTTATCATTTTAATATAAACTGCATAACTGCAGTATATGAATTGCCATTTTGTTGTAAATGCCTATCATCTGGTATTGATGCATATACATACAATTATTGTACCAGAATGTAATCAACCATTTTATAGGTACATATGTTACCTGCTTTGGACTTTATGTTCTTCTCATAAACAATGCAGAAAAAAAATTAGTTTATAATGTGTTCTGTCTTTGGATTATATCTTTAAGGAAAATTATAAGTAGCATAGTTATCAAATTAAACAAGAATTTAAACATTGCATGACTCTTAATATACATTGCCAATTTCCTTTCAAAAGCACAGTTTTAACCTTATTGCCACAAAAAGTGCATTAGATTTACTTCATCTTAACTAGCATTGAGTATTAATTTTCTAACTACTCTGGCCAAAATAGAACAATATATTTCTTGAATAAATTATAAATTTGAACATAGCGTAACCTAACTTGTACTAACCTAGCTGACTCCATCTTAGCTGCAAACCTAACAATCGCTCTCTAACCTGTCCCTCCCTGCCTCAGCCCCCTCAGGTGCATTACTGGGTCACACTGCAGTCAAAGCTTTGAACTGTTAAGAGTGGTTTGCACTGTTCACAGCACCTGTAACCACTGAAACCACATCCATGAAGGGTGGGTCACACTGTTCACAGTACCTGCAACCACTGTAACTGCATCCTGCTTAGCAAGTCTATCTGCTACTGTGAGTACCCTCCTCAGTGATTGATTGTATGGAAAGCTCCCCCTGTTACCCACCTTGATGATTGTATGGAAATACCCTTAGCAACCAACAATCCTGGGAAGCTCCTGCTCCCTGGTTACCAGCTTCTTTATCTAACTTGCTTGTTCTGCTTCTGTAAAATTCTGCTTCAACTAGGCTCCCCTTCCCCTAGCTAAATCAAGGTATAAAGGGAAATCAAGCCCCTTCCTCAGGGCTGAGAGAATTTTGAGCATTAACCATCTCTTGGTCACAGGCAAATAAAGAACTTTTAATTTGGAAATCAGAGAGTGGTGATTTCCTTCTAACTCACTTGATTACAACAAACATTTCCCTTGTATTACAATTTATTAACTGAAGTTGACTGTTCATGTCATTTTTTATTTATTTGTTTATTAATTTTGCTTTTATTAGTAACAATAATAGATAACTCTTATTGAATGTTTATCAAGTGACAGGGACTGTTCTAAGTATTTTACATATATGTCACATTTAAATTTCACAAAACTCCAAAAAGTATTACTATTATAACCGTTTTGCAGATGGAGAAACTGGGGAACCAGAAAAGTTCATATCATAGGAAGTCTACTATCAAAACTGAGGCTCTTACTGTCACCTCAGTATACAGTACCTCAGTATACAGCCATATATGGATGTATTAAATAAAAAGATGTCATCTCTTTATCTGTCGTATTTATCAAAAGTGTTTTCCCAGTGTTTTTGTATTTTTATTGTTCTTTTGATATGCAGAGCATATTGATGTTCTTATAATCAACTCAGCTTTTTCTTATTTTTGTAATTATTTTTATCATTTCTAAGCTTATAAAGGTGTCTCTCTCTGCTCCAGAGACATGAGAAATTTTCAAATCTGTTTTCTTCCCATATGTTCATACATGTGCAGTATGTACAAATATATATATGTATGTATTTGTATGTGTGCATATATACACATATAAAACATAAACACATATATACATACTCTTTTTAACCCATGCAGACATTGTCTTGCTGTATAGTAATACAAGGTATTTGGGGCTGCTTTTCCAACCCTGACACTGTTGCTGGGCTGAGAACTACTCTACCAGTATTCAGATGAGATACTGAGCCACCAGGATTTAAATCTTCGGCTTACCTTTGCTCCAAGTGATATGATTAAGCTGAGATTACTTAACCCAAGCCCCAGTGAGTCATTCCAAACCCATGAATCATTCTGACAAATCCATAAAGCTTCTGTTGAATTAATGCCTTAGAGAATTCTTTGCCTGGCTGGTTGAACACTGAATGACTGCAAGTCTTATGATTTAGAGACAGGCACGCGTCTGACCCAATGGGCACACCCATTGTATTTCTATAGAGAAGAAATATCTTTGGAGTTAAATTGTTAGGTCCCAAATGAATCAGTAGAGCAGCACATATGGTATGCTATTACTTGTGAAAGAGAAACTGTATGTCTTCTGTACATAGAAAAAAAGAAAGATATAGATTAAAATATGGATATGTAGATATGATATAGCTATATGGGAGGGTAAGGACTGGCTGAGACTTTTCATTAACCTTTCATAATTTTTAAAAATTTAATGTTTAATTTCAACTTTTATTTTAGATATGGGGATATATGTGAAGATATATTACATGATACTGAGGTTTGGAGAATCCTGTCACCCTAGTAGTGAGCATAATATCTGATAGGTAGTTTTTTAACCTCATAATGCCCCTCTAGTAGTCTACAGTCTCTTACTTATAAGTAAGAACATGCAGTATTTAGTTTTCTGTTCTTGCATTTATTTGCTTATAATTATAGCCCCCACCTCCATCCGTGTTGCTGCAAAGAACATGACTTTATTCTTTCTTATGGCTGCATAGTATTCCATGGTATATATGTACCACATTTTCTTTATCTAATCTACAATTGATGGGCACCTGGGTTTATTTGATGTCTTTACTGTTGTAAACAGCATAACGATGAACATATGAGTGCATGTGTAATTTTGGTAGAATGATTTACTTTCTTCTTGGTGTATACCCAGTAATGGGATTGCTGGGTTGAAAGGTTGCTCTGTTTTAAGATCTTAGAGAAATCTCCAGACTGCTTTTCACAGTGGCTGCACTAATTTATATTGTCACCAGCAGTGTATAAGCATTCCCTTTTCTGAACAACCTCTCCCACATCTGTTGTTTTTTGACTTTTTAATAACAGCCATTCTGATGAGATGGTGTTTCACTGTGATTTTGATTTGCATTTCTCTCATGATTAGTGAGGCTGAGCATTTCTTTATGTTTGTTAGTGATGTGTATGTCTTCTTTTGAGAAGTGTCTGTGCAGGTCCTTTGCCCATTTTCTAATGAATTTATTTGTTTATTGCCTGTTGTTTTAAATTCTTCATAGATTCTGGATATTAGGTCTTTTTCAGATGTATGTTTTGCAAATGTCTTTTCCCATTATACAGGTTGTCTGTTTGCTCTGTTGATAGTTTCTTTTGCTGAGCAGAAGCTCTTTGGTTTAATTAAGTCTGACTTTTCTATTTCCGTTTTTGTGGAAACTACTTTTAGAAATTTATCCAAAAATTTCTTGCCAAGGCTGATATTGAGAAGGGAATTTCCTGGGTTGTTTTCCAGGATTTTTATAGTTTGAGGCCTTACATTTAAAGCTTTAATTCATTTTGAGTTATTTTTGGATATGGTGAAAGTTCGGGGTCCAGCCCCAATTTTCTGCATATAGCTAGCCAGTTATCCCAGCACCAATTATTGAAAAGGGAGTCCTTTCCCCATTGTTTGTTTTTGTTGGCCTTGTTGAAGATCAGATGGTTGTAGGTTTGTGGCTTTATTTCTGAGTTTCCTATTCTGTTCAACTGGTATATGTGTCAGTTTTTGTACCAGTACTAAACTGTTTGGTTACTGTGCCTTTATAAGAGCCATCTATGAAGAACTCACAGCCATCATTATGCTGAATGGGCACAAGCTGGAACCATCCCCTTTGAGAACTAGAACAAGACAAGGATGCCCATTCTTACCAATCCTTTTCAACAAAGTACCGAATTTCTTAGAAAAAGAAGTCAGGCAAGAGAGAGAAATAAAAGGCATCCAAATAGAACAGGAAGAAGTCAAACTACCCCTCTTCACTGACGATAGGATTCTATTCCTAGAAAATCCTAAGACTCCATGAAAGGCTTGTAGAATTGATGAATTATTTTAGTAAAGTTCCAGGATACAAAATCAATACTGAGGTTTGGAGTACAAATTCTGAAACCCTGGTAGTAAGCATAGTACCTGATAGGTAGTTCTACAAATCAGTGGAATTTGTATACATCAACAATATCTAGGCTGAAAGTGAAATCAGGAACACAATCCCACTCACAATAGCCACAAAGAAAATAAAATACCTAGGAATACAGCTAACCAAGGAAGTGAAATATTCCTACAATGAGAGCTACAGCACATTGCTGAAAGAAATCAGAGATGGCACAAATAAATGGAAAACATTCCATACTAATGGATTAGAAGAATGAATATTGTAAAAATGGCCATACTGTCCAAAACAATTTACAGATTTAATGCTATTCCTATCAAACTACTATACCATTCTTCATAGAATTAGAAAAAAGTATTCTAAAATTCATAAAGAACTGAAAAAGAGCCCAAATAGCCAAACCAATCCTAAGCAAAAACAAACAAACAAAAAAAAGCAAAAGAAAAACCAACGAACGAACAAAGCTGCAAAGCTGAGGGCATTACACTTTCATAATTTTGAATTTTGTTTTATGTGACTTCATTACCTATTCACTAAAATTTTTATATAAAAAATAATGAAGGTCAAATTCAAGGATTTAACTAATAATACAGTAGTATTTTCTAGTCACCTTATGACATTATTACATGGTTGATCACATAAGGATCTAAAAATTCCAAGTCAGTTTGGCAACACTGTTCATTTCACAGAACTTAAACTTATTGTACTATGCAGTCCACCTGCAGTTTGTTCTCATAGGAATTTAGTACTCTGCTTTGGCTGAAAGAAACTACATTTCCCAGGCTGCTCAGAGCTCTGGTCCAGCTAGCTACAACCAATGGAAGTCATGAACACTAGAATGAGGGGTAAAGGGAAGAAAGACTCTAGGGTATGTTTCTGTGTTCCCTGTGGCATTTCAAGCACGAATAATGTTGCCTCTGTGGTCTCAGCTCCAACGGAGAAGTCTCTACTATGGTTCTAGCCTGCACTGAATGGCCCTGGGCTCTGATAATGCCATTTCCTGCTATTGTTCTTTCAGTGTTAAAGTGAGAAAAGGTGGGACAGGCGGGGTGGCTCAGGCCTACAATCCCAGCACTTTAGGAGGCTGAGATGGGTGGATCACAAAGTCAAGAGATGGAGACCATCCTGGTATATGGGGAAATGCTGTCTTTACTAAAAATACAAAAATTAACCAGGTGTGGTGCCATGCACCTGTAATCCCAGATACTCAGGAGGCTGAGGCAGGAGAATTGCTTGAACCCAGGAGGCAAAGGTTACAGTAAGCTGAGATCATGCCACTGCACTCCAACCTAGGCAACAAAGTGAGACTCTATCTCAAAAAAAAACCACCAACAACAACAACAAAAAGAAATACTTACTGGAAAACGATATTTTAACTATAAGAATTCTCCTCTGACAGAATTTAACAATATTAAGGTTATAATTCAAGAATTGGATACTATAAAAAAGGAATCACCCAAAATAAGAAAGACATTTTAGAAATTAAAAGTATGGTAATTTAAGCAAAGTTTTAACAAATGGATTGAAAGATAAAATCAAGGAAATCTCCAAGAAAGTAGAAAATACAGGTAGATTAAAAATGTGAAAGAAAGGCTAAATTGTAATGTCCAAATCCAGAAGGCTAATGTTCAGTGAATAGAAGCTCCAAAAAGTACAATCAGAATGAGAATAAAAACAAATTTTTAAAAGAGAATTTATCAGAGCTGAAAGACAAGAGTCTCTAGACTGAAGAAAGAGAGGAGAAAAAAATAGTAGAATACTAGACAAAATGAATGAAAAATGACCCATATTCAGTCACAGAATGGTGAAATTTAAGAATATCAAAGATTTTTTAATCCAAAGTATATTTGAAGCAAAAAAAAAATTGCCTCTAATTCCAAAAAATCAGATTGTCATCTAATTTCTCAGCAATACTGGATGATAGAAGACAATGAAATATTGCCTTTAAAGTTCTGAGGAAAAATCATTTTAAATGAAAAAGTCAACATTCAGTCAAATTATCCATATAATTGGAGAGTAGAATAAAGTTATTCTGAGTCATGGAAGGACTCAGTAAGTTTATCTTCTTGTAGAAGTGACTCATGGATATGTTCCCACAAAACAAGAGAGTAAATCAAAAAATAGAAAAATATGGGGTTGAAGAACAAACAAGAGAAAAATAGAAAGAAGACATGTCTTATTTGTCTCTTCCATTTTAGTTTTCAATAAATCTGGAGAAAAAAAGTCCAGTTTGGAGCTGGTGGGACAAGGGCTTTAAAAGGCAGGTGTCTGGAAAAAAATGTATATGAACTGAAGTGATCCACAGATTTGATGCTATCTTTAAGCGATCAAGCTAGAGTATCAAGTGGTAAAATAATTACATAATGCAAAAGATGGGGATGGAGAGGAAGAAATAATTAGAAATTCAAGCAAATTGCAAAGCTATGTAAAAAAAGGATATAAAATCATAGTATCGTATGCAGCTAAGTGGTGAACAATCTTTACATAGTCATAATGTTATAATCACTACTGATCAATTTTCAACTAAGACTCAACCCACGGGGACAGCCTAAAATGGAAGACCAAGGCATAGTTGCAGAATGAGGTTCATGTTTTTTGTTTTCTTTTTTCTTGACATCACAAGCTAAAATTAAGCATTTGATTATGATCAGGAGAAATCAAGAAATGAAAAAAAGGGTTGGGGCTTTCATTCTTTCACATCACAAAGCAAAGAATT
The DNA here is from genome assembly GCF_001604975.1 of Cebus imitator. Classification (NCBI taxonomy): domain Eukaryota; kingdom Metazoa; phylum Chordata; class Mammalia; order Primates; family Cebidae; genus Cebus; species Cebus imitator. The sequence goes on along the minus strand of NW_016108193.1, from coordinate 170,186 downwards.
AAGAGGTACTGTCAAATGGTTGATGGAATTAGAAGTAAGGATATGAGTATAGTTTTTGTTATTACAAAGGTAACTGTTAATAGTGGGAAGTGGAGAAAAGAAAGGCCAGATTTGAAAGATAAAGATAAGTGGGTTAGATCCACTGCTACCATTATAGAAATCAGCAGATAATGTCTAAACTTGTTGACTAAAGAAAGAGGAAAGTAATAATAATGTATTGAAGAGTTTATAACAAGTAAAAACAAAATATATGCAAAACAGCACAAAGGCTGGGAGGAAAAAATAGGTATATTGGGGGTTCATACACTACACATGAAGTGGTATTAGATCACTCAGGGGGAGATTACAATTAGCTAAATAGGTATGTGATAATTCCACTTCCAGTCGAATGGAGTAAGAAGGGTTAGATTTACTGTCATGCCTGAAACAACTAAAATAGCAGATAAAATATATAAAACAATGGCACTCAAGACATTGGACACCTCATGATAAAGAACAATGATTGCTGAGAAAGGAAAGGAAAAAAATGTAAATCTATACAAACACTCATGTAAAAATGTGCATAGCAACTTTATTTGTGATAGCCCCATGCTGGAAACCACCCAAATATCCACTAAAAGATGAATGAATAAATAAATCATGCTATATCTATACAATGAGATGTATTACTTAGTAACAAAAAAGAATGAATTTGAAGCCAGAAAAAAATAGCACATACTATAAAGTTTCACTTATTTAAGATTCTAGAAAAATGAAAACTAAGCTAAAGTGACAGAAAATGGATCAGACAGTGTGGAGAAAGGTGGTAGGGGGTATTAAAAGGACCATGAGGAAACTTTCAGAGGTGATGGATTTGCTCACCCCTGAAAGTTTCCTCTTGCCCCTTTTAAAAGCTTGATTGTGGTATATATAAATGTCAAAATTCATCAGATAGCACACATTAAATATAAGCAGCTTATTGTGTGTCCATTACACTTCAATGGTTAAAAAAGAAAAGACATAGCATAAACATATTATTTAAATATATATATTACATATATTTATGTATAAAACAAATATATAAAATATATATCAAATAAATAAATGGCATAAACATATTATTTAATATATATAACATATATTTATATATAAAATATAAATCAAATAAATAACAAACATGGCATCAACTTATTATTTTAGGATTATCAAAGTAGCTGCCAAAGAGATATAAGGGGGACTGTTGAAAGTGTTTCCTCATGTGAGGAAATGCGGGGGAAGGAGAGAATGAGAGGAGGAACTGTTGCTTCTTCATAGAAGCCCTTCTGGATTTGCTCATTTTTACCAGTGAGTATGCATGTCAGTTCAGATGCTCAGAGAAGAGATGTTTAGATGGAACTTGATGTTTACTTACTTGATGTTTAATGCTTAGCCTGTGAAGAATAAAGGGAGGAGGGAGCAGGAGTAGACAGGGAGAGAGCTGGGATTGAGATCAGGTCTGCCACCTGTGAAGAGAGGGTGCAAGGAAAGGCTGGATAGGAAGAGCCTCAGAAATCAGAGCAGTTCTGAGAAAGATGTGCTGGGCTGATAGACAGTCTCTAAGCAAAAGTTGCCCATTAGCAGAGTCCTGTGTCCGGCAGGATGGGCCAGCGCTCATCCTAGCACCTCTGCAGTGTTCAATCACTGGCTGGGAACAGGGGGCTGTGGCTCAGCATGAATGTCACAGTAAATCCAAAGATGTAACAGTTGAGGCTGTCATTCTACTGTGTGCCCCACAGCAGATTTTCTTCTTCTTCTTCTTCTTTAATTGTTCTTCCCTTCCTCCTCCTCCTCCTCCTCCTCCTCCTCCTCCTCCTCCTCCTTCTTCTTCTTCTTCTTATTCTTCTTCCTCTTCTTCTTCTTCTCTTTTTCTTCCTTCTTCTTCTTTTCTTCTTCTTTTTTTGAGACAGTCTTGCTGTTGCCAAGCACCAGGCTGCAGTGCAGTGGCATGATCTTGGCACTCACTGCAACCTCCGCCTCCTGAGTTCAAGCAATTCTCCTGCCTCAGCCTCTGGAGTAGCTGGGACTACAGACATGCATCACCGCACCCAGGTAATTTTTGTATTTTTTAGTAGAGACAGGGTTTCACCATGTTGGCCAGGATGGTCTCGATCTCTTGACCTGGTGATCCACCCACCTCAGCCTCCCAAAGTGCTGGGATTACAAGCATGAGCCACCAAGACCGGCCCACAGCTGGTCTTCTTAAAGGGCCGTCTGAAGAGCATATCTTCCTGGCTGCTACAGCAGGCACTGATTTGATTTTAAAATTTCGAATGTTTTTTTAAAAGAAGAATAAATTCATCTGAACAACAAATACAATGAGGTCTCGCGTGGCTCACACCTGCAATCCCAGCACTTTGGGAGGCCAAGGTGGGTGGATCACTTGAGGTCAGGAGTTCCAGACCAGCCGGACCAACATGGTGAAACCCCAGCTGTACTAAAAAATTACAAAATCAACTGGGTGTGGTGGCACACACCTGTAATCTCAGCTACTTGGAAAGCTGAGACAGGATAATTACTTGAACTCAGGAGATGGAGGTTGCAGTGGGCCAAGATTGTGCCATTGGACTCCAGCCAGGGCAACAAGAGTGAAACTCTGTTAAAAAAAATATATAAAATGCATAAATATTCAGAGTGTAGCACAGTTTTTTACAGAGTTGAACATTCACCTCATTGGTGCTATATATTCTGCATTCTTTTCTGTTCAAAGGTGTCAAGTTGAGTATGCTAAATCTATTTGGTTCTTTCCTAGTTTAAGGATCACAGTGGCCAACCAAAGAGGCAGTTATTTTCTGCAAAAACTATCTTTAGTGTCAATAAGTGGGGTTCTGTGAGCACAGGGAGGAGGGCCTCTTGAGAACCTATGGATTCTGATGAAACAACTCCGGGAATCACATAAAACCACTTAGGACCTCATGTATGTCTTCTTTTGTAAAGTGTCTGTTCATATCCTTTGCCCACTTTTAAATGGGCTTGTTCGGTTTTTTTTCTTGTAAATCTGTTTTAGTTCTTTGTAGATTCTGGATATCAGCCCTTTGTCAGATGGGTAGATTGCAAAAATGTTTTTCCCATTCTGTTGGTTGCTGATTCATTCTAATGACTGTTTCTTTTGCTATGCAGAAGCTGTGGAGTTTGATTAGGTCCCGTTTGTCTATTTTGGCTTTTGTTGCCAATGCTTTTGGTGTTTTCGTCATGAAGTCCTTAGTTGGGGAGAGATAGCATGGGGAGAAATGCCAGATATAGGTGATGGGGAGGAAGGCAGCAAATCACACTGTCATGTGTGTACCTATGCAACAATCTTGCATGTTCTTCACATGTACCCCAAAACCTAAAATGCAATAAAAAATAAATAAATAAACCACTTAGGACACATGGAGCTCATCAGAAATCCTCTCTGTAACACTCATGGCTCTGAAATTTCCTCTGACTTAAATAAGGCTAGCCAATAATAAATAAATTATGTTTACAGTACAAAACAATTGAAAAAGCTGTTAAAATATGTATATATATATATATATATATATATACACACAGATATATATTTATATTTAAAATATATTACATATGTATTTGCAATTCAGAGATGAAGAGGTTTTTAGATCCTAGATCTTACACAATTTTTCAGGGTCTGTTAAAAAAGATATTATAACAATAAAATGCCCTCACATGACCACTAACCACAACCCTGCATAAAGAAAAGTATATGTGTGTTGGGATGGAGGGTGGGGCAGAGTGGAAAGATGTAGCAGTCTTAACCAATTGTGGTTCAAGTATTTTTTATTTTATTAAATTTTGAAAAAATGTATAACCATCTGAACATTTTGTAGAACTCTTCTCAGGGCCTTGGCGAGGGTCCTGATGCCTCCACTTTGCCATGATTGCAGCCCTATCCAAAAAGCAGAGAATAAAGGGAGTGTTGATTCCCTTAGGAAATTTTGGATATAAGTTAACAGGGAACAGAAGTTGGCCCTTCACACACATGCTAGTACTGAAAATAAAAAGGATATGCACAGAGGGAACTGCCTGTTGTGTGTCTGGCACCCCCAGGCACTGTTCACTCCCTGCAGGGCCTGGCTCCAACCACACAACACTCTCACAAGCCTTCTGCATGCTCAGGACATAGTTGCATCTGATTTCTCTGAGAACCTGTCACTCGGAGCAGGGAGAATGACAACAATGAGCAAAGCACGTTATTTTTTATTTTTGTTATTAAAGGAAATGGATTTGACTTAGTGAAAATATGGTTATACAGCACATGATCACGACTACATATAGATATACATATCACTAACTATAGATGCCTTTGGGTGTTAGAACTATGGGCAAATTTTTTTAACTTCTCCCTCGCATTTTCTTTAATAAGTTTTTGTCTTTAAAATGGAAATTGAATTTCAAAAAATGTTTAGAAAAAATGCATTAACTTCATATATATAGTTAGACACAGGTATATGTATTAATTAATGCAAGCAATGTGCAAGAATCTAGGGAGATTTCAAACTTCTCAAGGCTTCCATTAAGAATATTTCACATGGCAGCTAATACCAGTGTGGTATGAGAATCAGATAATCAATTAATCCTGCTTTTGAAAGCGCCTTTGTACTAGTTATCTATTGCCGCATCACAAATTACTCGAAATTTTTGCAGCTTCAAACAATAAACATTTATTATTTTGCACAGTTTCTGTAGGTGAGGAATCTAGAAGTGACTTAGCTGAGTGTCTCAGGCTCAGGGTCTCTGATGGGATTACAGACAAGCTATGAACAGTCACGTGAAGGTTTATCCAGGGCTGGAGCATCTACTTCCAAGATGGTCATCCATGTAGCTATTGGCAGAAGTCTTCAATGCCTTGCCACATGGGCCTCTCCATGGGGCTGCCTG
>NW_016108193.1:163988-165155 GCF_001604975.1 Cebus imitator | reverse complement strand
GCCTTTTGTGATCTAACCTAGGAAAAGTCATACCATCATTTCTGCCATATTCACAGACCAATCCTGCAGTGTGGGAGAGGACTACAAATATCCAAGGCGGGGATCATGAGAGGCCCTCCAACACCATCGTGTCCAATCCTCATGTGAGCCTGGAGAAACTAAAATTTTTCTATGGAAATATTGAGATTGTTAGTCAAAGTCATTTAAACCTATCAAGGATATAGCTATTTGAATCCTATTTCATATTCTGACTCAGTAGAAGTATTTTTTCTGAAAACAATATTTTAAAGATTATAAGTGTAATGTGACCTTAAAATGTTAATTGGTTTTTACTTCTTGAAAAATTACACAATTTTATTTCTTGTTGCCCAGGCTAGAGTGCAATGGTGTGATCTCAGCTCACTGCAAGCACTGCCTCCCTGGTTCAGGTGATTCTTCTGCCTCAGCCTCCCGAGTAGCTGGTATTACAGGTGTGTGCCACCACACCCACCTAATTTTTGTATTTTTAGTAGAGACAGGATTTCACCATATTGGCCAGGCTGGTCTTGAACTCCTGTCCTCATGATCCACCCACTTTGGCTTCCCTGGTGCTGGGCTTACAGGCGTAAGCCACCTTGCCCAGCCTGATGTTCTTTAAACAGTCAACATTCCTCTACTTATTTTAACATTTCAACTAATAAATTAAAAATCAAGAATTTATAAAATTAGACATGCCCATTCTTTTAAATATTCACTTCTGATGTAAATAGATCTTAATGTTTCATTATATCCAAACCTAAACTGTCAGATTCTATTAAATGCTTTAAACATTTTAAGAAACAGAAGAGAGGGACAATCCAAGATGGCCGTTTAGGAACAGCTCAGGATTGCAGCTCCCAGTGAAAGCGCAGAGGGTGAGTGGACGCCACGTTTTTATTGCCCACAGACTAGGAAATTCCCGGGAGGAGGAGCTCCACGGTTGCCAGCGTGGCTGTTTCAGCCAGCGCGGCTGTGCCGGCCGGCGCCGCTGCTTTGCCCCGCGCGGCTGCTTTGTTGGCGCCCCAGAGCCGCGGTTCTCTGTACAAAATACACTGGTCCGGGTGCCCTTTTGGCTGGCGATTGGAGCCACGGGAAGTCGCCCATTCACCGGTTCAAAAAGGGGACTGAGCAGAGAACCAGGACAGTAGA
>NW_016108193.1:149689-159613 GCF_001604975.1 Cebus imitator | reverse complement strand
CCAACCTCTGCAAGCAATCCCCCATGCCAGCCGCACTGAGGCTTGACCCTGCTTAACTACTAGGCTGGGACACACTCAGGCAGCTATGGCTCCCAAGGACTGCTATGACCGAACACCTCATGGACACCCCAGGTCACAGCATAGGCATGCGGAAGTGGGAAAGGGAAAGCTAGAGTGTCAGGGGACAGTTGAAAACCTTTGTGACAAGTAGTAAATATTGGGAAAAGAAAACAGAAGCCAAAAGCCACCAGCCCCGACTCCCCAGGCCACCCCCTATCCAAGCCCAAGCCAGGCCTGCACATGCTTAGTTTCCGTGTTGAGGCGCCCTCAGGCTGTGATGGCATTCGATGACTTCAGAAACAGACCGCTTCAGGGAGGTCCCAGGCCACAGCAGGGGCACAGGCAGGGAGAAAAGGGCTGGCCAGAGAGTCAGGGGACAGTTGAGAAGCATTGTGACAATTGGAGTAAAGTGGGAATGAAGCAGGAAACCAAAAGCCTCTAGCCTTCTGTCCCTCCAGGCAGTCCTCCATCCGAGACCCAGACAGACCAGAACCTGCTTAGCTCCCAGGCTGTGGCACACTTAGGGTGTTATGGTACCTGGGGTCTACCGGGATGAACCCTTACTGGGAGGTCCCAGGCTGTGACAGGCTTGCAGTCTATCAGAAAATAGGGTACCAGGGTCATGGGATGGTTGGAAAGCATAGTGATAAGCGGGGAAATTCGAAAAAGGAGCAGGAATGAAAAAGCCTTCAGACTCCTGTATCCCAAGGTGGCCCCCAAACCAAGCCCCAGCCAGGCTTGACCCTGCTTAGCTTCTGTGCTGGGGCTCCTTTGGGGTGCTATGGTGCCTGCGGGCTGATGGGCAGGCCCTTACAAGAATGTCCCAGGCTGCTGTGGGGGTGATGGTGGTCAGAAAAGTGGGGGGACCATGAATCAAGGGGTGGTTGGGAAGCCTTGGGACAAGGGCTGAAAAGTGGGAAAAAGAGGGAGGGAAAAACCCTCCAGCTCCTGGTCTCCCCATCTAAGTGCCAGTCAAGCGCCTGACTCTGCTTAGCTTCACGGGTAGAGCACCTACAAACTGCTATGGTGCCACAGGGCTGCCTGGACAGACACCCACAGAAACGTTCTCTTCCTTTGTGGGGGCGCAGGCAGGCAGGTAGGAATGTGAAATAGAAAACCAGTGTCAGGAGATGTTTGAAAAGCATTGTGACAATCTGTGGAGAGTGGCAAGGAATTGGGAAGCCAAAGCCTCCACCTCCTGTCTCCCAAGGTGGTCCTGGATCCGAGCACTAATCAGTCCTGATCCTGCTTAGCTTCTGGGCTGTGGCACCCTAGTGCTGCTATGGTGCCTGGAGGCTGCTGAGACTAACACACACAGGGAGGTCCTGGGCCTCAGCAGGGGCATAGGCAAGCAGGAAACAAGGAACAGAGAGGAAGGGGGCAGCTGGGAAGCTTTGGGATAAGCGAAGGAAAGCTTGAAGAAGGTGAAAAGGCAAAAGCCACCAGCCCCAGCCCCTTCCAGGTGGTCCCCCATCCAAAATACTGCCAGGCCCCACCCTGCTTAGCTTCCGGGCCCTCAACGACCAGCATTCTTGCCACAGCCCCGGACGTCTCTGTGGGTCTTTTCCTGTCAGGCTTTGTGGGCCTAGCAGCCTGAGTGTGCCTGAACCCAGAAGCTAAGCCAGGTTGGGCTTGACTGAGGCTGCGATTGGGGACTGCCTGGGAAGACTGGGGCTGGAGGCTTTTGGCTTCCCGCTCTTTTCCCTCTTTCCTGTGCTTGTCGAAACACTTTTTAACTGTCCCCAAACTCTCTGGACATGATTTCCTGCCCACCTCCGTCCCCAACATGGACTGGGACCTCCTTGCGGAGGTCCGTCCAGGCTGACCCCAGTTGGCACAGCAGCCTGAGGGCATCCCAGCATGGAAGCTGAGCAGGGTAGGGCTTGGCTAAAGCCTAGATAAGGGACCGCCTGAGGAATCCGGTGGCTGAAGGCTTTTGGCCTCCTATTCACTTCTGCTTTCCCCCACTTTTAGCAACTTCCCAACCGCCCTCTGACTCTTACCCATATTTTCCTGCCCACCTGCGCCTCCACCTCAGCCTGGGACTTTCCCATGGTTGTCTGTTCCAGGAACCCCTATTCACTATAGCAGCCTGAGAGCACCCCAGTCAGGATGCTAAGCAGGGTCCAGCCTGGCTGTCACTTGGATAGGGGATTGCATATAAAGACTGGGCCTGGAGGATTTTGACTTTCTGTTCTTTTCCTGTTTTCCTTCCTTGTGAAATGTTTCTCAACTGCCCCTGACTCTCAGACTGCTATGGTGTTCAGGGTCTGCCTACATGGAGTGCCACAGGGAGGTCGCAGGCTGTGCAAGGAGCAAGCAGCCTGTAAAGGGAGGATCAGAGAGTTAGCAGATGGTTGAGAAACGTTGCAACAAGCAAATATAAAAAAAAGGGGGGGCAGGAAACCAAAAGCCTGTAATCCACAGTCTTCCCAAGCTGTCCCCCATCCAAGCCCTAATGAAGCCCAACCCTGATTAGCTTCTAGCCTTGGGCGACCTCAGGGTGCTATAGTGCTCAAGGGCTGCTAGGAGAAACCCCATTGGGGACTCCTCATGATGCAGCAGGGCTGCAGGCATGTGGGAGTGGGAAAGTGAAAGCCAGAATGTTGGGGGGTGTTTGGGAAGCTTTGCAACAAGCAGGGAAATTGGGAAGGAAAACGGAAGCAAAAAGCCCCCAGTCCCAGGCTCCCCAGGCGGTCCTCCATCCAAGCCACATCCAGATGATACCCTGCTTAGCTTCTAGGCTGTGGCACCCTAGAGCTGCTATGGCGCCTGGGGGCTGCAAAGCCAAACGCATGCACGGGGAAGTCCTAGGCCATGGTGGGGGACCTAGGCAAGCAGGAAAGAGAAGATAGAGGGTGATTGGGAAGTGTTGAGACAAGCCAGAGAAAGCTTGAAGAATGCAAAAAAGGCAAAAGCCTCCATTGCCTGGTCTTTACAGGCAGTCCCCCATCCAAGCCCAGACAGGCCATCGCTGCTTAGTTTCCAGATTGTGGCACAATAGGGCTGCTATGGCACCTGGGTGCTGCTGAGACAAACACTCACAGGCATGTCCAGGGCCTCAGCAGTGGTGCAGGCCATGGGAAAGGGGGGGACAGAGAGTCAGTGGGAAGTTGGGAAGCTTTGGGACAAGCAGGGGAAAACATGAAGAAGGCAGAAAGGCAAAAGCCTCCAGGCCCAAGTCTTTCCAGGTGGTCCCTGATCCAAGCCTTTGCAAGGCCTGAACTTGATTAGCTTCCAGGTCCACACCCACCAAAGTTTTTGCTTCGGCCCAGGACCTCTTTATAGGGGTTTGTCCTGGTAGCCTCCATGGGCCATAGCAGCCTGAGGGTGCCTCGGACTGAAAGCTAAGCAGGGCCAGGTTTGACTGAGGCTTAGATTGCGGACAGACTGGGGAGACTGTGGATGGAGGCTTTTAACTTCTTGCTCTTTTCCCACTTCCACTGCTTGTCATAACACTTCTTAACCATCCCCAGACCCTCTAGACACTATTTCTCACCCACCTGCACCACCAACACAGGAAGGGATTTTTACATGAGAGTCTGTCCCAGCTGACTGTGGTCAGCATAGCAGTCTGAGGGTACCACAGCACGGAAGCTTGAGCAGGCTGGGGCATGGCTGGGGCTTAGATAAGAAACTGCTTGGGGAGTCCGGTGTCTGGAGGCTTTTGGCCTCCTGCTCACTTCTCACTTTCCCCCGCTTTTGGTAACTCTTCACAACCACCCTCTGACTCTGAGCCCCCTTTTTTTGTCTGCCTGCATCCCTGCCTCAGCCTGGGACTTCCTGGTGGGGGTCTGTTTTGTCAGCCCCCAGTTGCCATAGCAGGCTGAGGGCACTCCAGCCCAGAAGCTAAGCAGAGTCAGGTCTGGCTGGTGCTTGAATGGGAAACAGCAGGAAAGAGCAGGCCTCTAGGCATTTGGCTTCCTGCCCTGGAAAAAGTGGGAAAACACTTTCTGCCATTGTCACAACGTTCTTTAACTGACCCTTGACTCTCAGACTGCTATGGTGTTCAGGAGCTGACTAGAAGGAGCCTCACAAGGAGGTCCAGGACAATGGTGGGGGCAAAGGCAGGCAGAAAACAGAAGGCCAGGAAGCAATCTGTTAGTTGGGAAACATTGAGGAAAGCGGGTGAAAATGGAAAGGGAGCTGGATGCCAAAAGCCTCCAGCCCCTGGTCTCCCCAGGTGGTACTTCATACAAGCCACAGTAAGGACTGACCCTGCTTAGCTTTCAGGCTGAAGAGCCCTCAGGCCACTATGGTGCCCAGTAGCTGCTGAAATGAACCCCATTGGGTGGTCCTGGGCCACAGTGGGGGTTCATGGGAACAAAAAACAAGGGGCTAGAGAATTAGGGTTCAGTTGGAAAGTGTGACAAGCAGAAGAAAGTGGGAAGGGAGCAGGAAGCCAAAAGCTTCCAGGCCCTTATCACCCCAAAATTTCCACCATCCAAACCCCAGTCAGTCCTGAGAATACTCTGCTCTGAGATGGGGTGACCTCAGGCAACTATTGCTCCCGGGATCTCCTATGATGGATCCCCATGGAGAGGACCCTGGCTGCAGGGAGAAGCTGGTGGGGTGGAAATAGAGGGCCAGAGAGTTAGCAGGTGGTTGAAAAGCCTTGTGACAAGCAAAAAAAACAGGGGTGAGCAGGAAGACAAAAGCCTCTATCCCCCAGTCTCCCCAAAAAGTTCCCCATTCAAACCCCACTGAGGCCCAACTGTGCTTAGCTTCTAGGCTGGGGCGCCCTTAAGCTGCTATGGTGCCCAAGAGCAGTTAGGACAGACCTCCTCATGGATGTTCTAGGATGCAGCAGGGGCACAGGTGTGTGGGAGTAGGAACGGGAAAGCTAGAATGTCAGAAGGCAGTTGCAAAGCTTTGCAACAAGCAGGAGAATTTGGGAAGAAAATTGGAAGCCAAAAGCCTCCAGTCCCCGTTTTCCCAGGTAGTCCCCTATCCAAGATCAAGCCAGACTCAACGCTGCTTAGCTTTTGGGCTGAGGCACCCTCAGGCTGCGAGGGTGTTAGGTGTCTTCAGAGACGGACTCCTTAATGGAGGTCCCAGGCCACAACAGGGTCACAGGAAGGTAGAATAGGGCTGGCCAGAGAGTCAGAGGATGGTTGGGGAGTGTTGCAACAATTGGCGGAAAGAAGAAAGAAAGCAAAAAGACAAAAGCCTCCAGTCCCTGTCTCCCTAGGTGGTCCCCCATCCAAGCCCCAACCAGGCCCGACTCTGCTTAGCTCCAGTGCTGGGGAGCCCTCAGGGTCTATGGCACTAAGGATCTACAGGGTCAAACACTTAAGGGGAGGTCCCAGGCCGTGACTGGCTTGGAGGCTGATGGAAAAGAGAAGAAGAGTCAGGGGGCAGTTGTGAAGCATTGTGACAAGCAAGGGAAAGTAAAAAGGGAGCGGGAAGGAAAAAGCCTCCAGCTTCTGGTCTCCCAGGGTAGTCCCCCATCCAAGTCACAGCTAGGCTTAAACCTGCTTAGCTTCTGCACTTGGGCCCCTCAGAGTGCTATTGCATCTGTGGGTTGCCAGGTGGACCCCCACAAGTACGTCCTGGGCTGCTATGGGGGCTCAGGGAAGCAGTGAAGGGGGAGGCAGTGAGTCAGGGGTTGCTTGGGAATCCCTGGGACAAGCGGGACAAAGCAGAAGAAAGAAGGAAGGCAAAAGACTCCAGATCCTGGTCACCCCAGGTGTTAAACCATCCAAGTCCCAGTCAAGCCCGATACTTCTTAGCTTCTGAGCTGGGGTGCCGGCAGGCTGCTGTGTTGCCTAGGGTATCTGGGATGGACATTTGTGGAAATGTCCCTGTCTTTGGCATGGGCACAGGCAAGCAGGAACATGAAATAGAAAGCCAGAGTGTCAGGAGGCACTTGGGAAGCATTGCCACAAGCAGGGTTAGTGAAGAAAAACAAAAAACCAAAACCTCCACCCTCCGTCGTCTACCAAGGTGCTCACTCATCCAAGCCACAGATAGACCAGACCCATTGTTGCTTCCATTCTAAAGTTCCCTAGGGCTGCTATGGTGCCTGGGGGCTACAGAGACAAATCCTCCAGGAGAAGTCCTAGGTCGCAGCAGGGACTTAGGCAAATGGGAAAGAGGGGACAGAGATCAGGGGCAGTTGGGAGCATTAAGACAATTGGGGAAAAGCTTGAAGAAGGCAAAAAGGCAAAAGACTCAACCCCATCGTCTTTACAAGCTGTCCCCCATCCAAGCCCCAGCCAGACCAGACCCTGCTTAGCTTCCAGGCTCTGGCACCATAGGGCTGTTATAGATCCTGGGGCTGCCAAGACAAACCGACACAGGGAGGTCCTGGGCCTCGGAAAAGGTGAAGGCAAGTGGGAAAACGGGGACAGAGAGTCAGGGAGCAGTCGGGAAGCATTGGGACAAGTGGGGCAAAGCTTGAAGAAGGCTAAAAGGCAAAAGCCTCAAGTCTCCAGTCTTTTCAGTCAGTCCCCTATTCAAGACTTTTCCAGTCCTAACCCTGCTTAGCTTCTGGGGCCCTGCCCACTGGAGTTCTCGCTGAAGCCCGGGATCTCTTTGTAGGTGTTTGTTCTGGCAGGCTCCATGAGCCGTAGCAGCCTGAAGGTGCCTGGGCCCAGAAGCTAAGCAGGGTCCAGCTTGAATGAGGCTTGGATGGGGGACCACCTGAGGAGACCAGGGCTGGAGGCTTTTGGCTTCCTGCCCTTTTCCCACTTTCCCCAGCTTTTCACAACACTTCTTAACCACCCTCCAATTCTCTGGACACCATTAACTGCCCATCTGCACCCCCAACACAGACTGGGACCTCCCTGTGTGGGTCTGTCCCGGCTAACCCCAGTTGGCATAGCAGCCTGAGGGCGCCGCAGCATGAAAGCTGAGCATGGCAGGGCATGGCTGAGGCTTAGATAAGGGACCACCTGGGGAGTCCAGTGGTTGGATGCTTTTGCCCTCCCGCTCACTTCCCACTTTCCCCTGCTTTTGGCAACTCTTTGCAACCAACCTCTGACCCTCTGACCCCACTTTTCTGCCTACCTGTGCCCTGCCTCAGACTGGGACTTTCCCATCAGGGTTCATTCCGGCAGCCTCCAGTAGCCATTGCAGCCTGTGAGTGCTGCAGCTGGAAGCTAAGCAGGGTCAGGCCTGGCTGGCACTTGGATGGGGGACTGTGTGGAAAGACTGGGCTTGGAGCCTTTTGGCTTCCTGCTCTTCCCCCGCTTTCCTTCCTTGTTGCAACAGTTCTCAACCACCCCCTGGCTCTTAGATTGCTATGCTGTTCAGGGGCTCTCTAGACAGAACAGGACCACAGTGGAGACAAAGGTGTGTGGGAGACAGGCCAGAAAATAACAAGGTGGTTGGGAAGCATTGCAGTAAGCGGGGAGCTGTGGAAAGGCAGCTGAAAGTCAAAAGCCTCCAGCCCTGGTCTCCTCAGGTGGTCTATCATACAAGCTGCAGCAAGGTCTGACCCTGCTTAGCTTCTGGTTTGGGGAGCTCTCAGTCTGCTATGGCACCCAGTAGCTGCAGAAATGGACCCTATAAGGAAGTCCCAGGCCACATCGGGGGTTCATGTGGACAAAAGAAAAAAGATCCAGAGAGTCAGGGTCAGTTGGGAAGCATTGTGACAAGCTGAAAAAGTGGGAATAGAGTGGGAAGCCAAAAGCTTTCAGGCACTTATCTCCCTAGGTCTTCTATCATCCAAGTCTCAGGTAGACCAGACCCTGCTTAGCTGTGAGCTGGGGCAATGTCAGGCTGCTACTGTGCCTGGTAACTGCCATGACAAACCCCCAGGGGAGGTCCCTGGCCATGGCGGGGTGAGCAGGCAGTCTAGAAAAGAAGGACCAGAGAGTTAGCAGGTGGTTGGGAAGCACTGCGACATGCAGAGCAACTGCGAGGAATCAGAAAGCCAGAAGCCTCTAGACCACAGTCTGCCCAAACAGTTCCCTATTCAAGCCCCAGTGAGGCCTGATCCTGCTTAGATTTTAGGCTGGGGTATCCTCAGTCTTCTATGGTGCCCAAGGGCTACTAGCACTGACACCCTTGGTGACACTCCAGGATGTGGCAGAGGCACAGGCATGCTGGGGTGGGGAAGTAAAATCTAGAGTGTCAGGGGGCAGTTAGAAAGCTTTGTGACAAGCAGAAAAAATTGGAAAGGGAATTGGAAGCCAAAGGCCTCCAGCCCCCATCAACCAAGGCGGTCCCCCATTTGAGCACCAGTAAGGTCCAACCCTACTTAGCATTCGGGCTGAGGTACCCCAGGCTGTGATGGCATTCAGTGACTTCAGAGACAGACTCCTTCAGGGAGGTCCTGGGCCACAGCAGAGGTACAGGCAGGTTGAAAAAGGCTGGCCAGGGTCGGGAGTGGTTGGTAAGCATTGCGACAATTGGGATAAAGATGGAAGGAAGCAAGAAGCCAAAAGCCTCCAGCCCCTTTTCCATACAGAGGGTTCCCAATCCAAGCCCAAGCCAGAACCAATCCGGCATACCTTCTGGGCTGGGGTACCTTCAGGGTGCAGTGGCACACAGGTCTGCTGAGAATAACTTTTATGGGGAGATCCCAGGCAGAGACGGTCTTGCAGGCTGGTGGAAATGAGGAAGTCATGGTCAGAGGGAAGTTGGGAAGTGCTTTGAAAAGAAGAAGAAAGTAAAAAGGGAGCGGGAACAGAAAAGCCCCCATCCCCTGGCCTCCCCAGACAGCCCTCCAGCCAATCCCCAGCCAGCCTGACCCTTTTTAGCTTCTGTGCTGGGGCCCCCTTAGTGTCCTGTGGCACCTGAAGGCTGTGGGGTGGACCTTCATAAGAACATCACAGGCCGCTGTGGGAACACAGGAAGGAGGAAAAGGAGAGGACTAGTGAGTCAGGCAGATTGGGAGGCATTGGGACAAGTGAAGAAAAGCTGAAGAAAGGGGAAAACAAAAAGCCTCCACCTCCTGGTCTCCCCAGGTGGTCCCCTGTCCAAGCCCCAGTCAAGCCTGATACTGCTTAGTTTCTGGGCTGGGGCACCCTCAGGCTGCAATGGTGCCAGGGAGCTGCTAGAACAAAAACCCACAGAAAGGTCCCTGTCTTTGGCAGGGGTGCAGGCAGTCGGGAAACTGTTATAGAAACCCAGAGTTTCAAGAGGCAATTAAGGTTTGTGATAAACAGGAGAGAGTGGGAAGGAAACAAAGCCAAAGCCTCCAGCCCATGTCTTCCCAGGCAGTCCCCCATCCGAGACCAACCCAAGCCAGACCCTGCTTAGCTTCCGGGCTACAATGATCTAGGGCTGCTACGGTGCCTGGGGGCTGCTGAGACAAACCCATACAAGAAAGAACCTGGCTGAAGCAGGGGTGTTGGCAAGCAGGAAAGAAAGAACAGAGAGTCAGGGCTGTTGGCAAGCATTGGGACAAGTGGAGAAAGCTTGAAAAAGGCAAAAGTGTCCAGCCCTTGGTCTTTACAGGTAGTCCCCCATTCAAACCCCAACCAGGCCTGACCCTTCTTAGCTTTCATGCCATGGTGCCCTAGGGCTGTTGTGGTGTCTGGAGTCTGCTGAGACAAACTGACATGGGGAGTTTGTGGGCCGTTAAAGGGGCTTAGGCAAGGGGGAAATGGGAGACAGAGTCAGGGGACAGTTGGAAAGCATTGGGAAAAGCAGAGAAAACTTTAAGAAGGTGAAAAGAAAAAAGACTCCAGCCCCCAGTCTTTGCTGGCAGATCCCCCTCCAAGATTCTGCCAAGCCCGACCCTGCTTAACTTCTGGGGCCTGCCCACAGGCTTTCTTGTTGCAGCCCTGGACCTCTGTATGGGGGGTAGCCCTTGCAGGCCCCATAGGGCATAGCTAAGCTCGATCATGATTGAATGAGGCTTGAATGGGGGACCACTTGGGGAGACCAAGGCTAGAGGCTTTTGGCTACTTG
>NW_016108193.1:129180-149545 GCF_001604975.1 Cebus imitator | reverse complement strand
ATTCTTCTGCCTCAGCCTTCTCTTTTTTTTTCTTTTTCCCACTTTTCACACTTCTTAACTGACCCCAAACTCTTTGAACCTCATTTCCCACCAACTTGTGCCCCCAACACAAACTGACACCTCCCCATGGGTGTCTGTCCCAGCTGACATTTGTTGGCACAGCAGCCTGAGGGCACCCCAGCATGGAAGCTGAGCAGGGCAGGGCACTACTGGGGCTGAGATAAGGGACTACCTGGGGAGTCAGGTGGCTGGAGGCTTTTGGCCTCCTGCTCATTTCCCTACTTTTGGCATTGCAGTAAGTGGGGGAATGAGAAAAGGAGCTGTAAGCCAAAAGCTTTCAGCCCCGGGTCCCATGTGGTCCTTCCTACAAGCCAAAGCAAGGCTTAACCCTGCTTAGCTTTCAGGCTAGGGAGCACTCAGGCTGCTATGTCACCTGGTAGCTGCTGAAATGGACCCCATGGAGATGTCCAAGGCCACGGTGGGGGTGCAGGGGGTCAAAAAAGAAAAGTACAGACAGTTAGGGTTTAGTTGGAAAGTGTTGCAACAAGCAGAAGAAAGTGGGAAGGGAGCAGGAAGCCAAAAGCTTCCAGGCCCTTATCTCCCCAGGTGTTCCACCATCCAAGTCCCAGCCAGTTCCCACCTGCTTAGCTCTGAGCTGAGGTGACCTCAGGCTGCTACTGCACCTGAGCTGCTGCCATGACAGACTCCCACAGGGAGGTCCCTGGCCGCAGTGGGGAAAAGGTGGGATGAAGTATGAGGACCAGAGAGTTAGTGGTTGGTTGGGAAGCACTGCAACAAGCAAAAAACCTGGGAGAGAGAGGGAAGCCAAAAGCCTCTAGCTTCCACTCTCCCCAAGCAGTCCCCCATCCAAGCACCATCAGGGCCTGATTCTGCTTAGATTCTAGGTTGGGGCTACCATGACACCCAAGGGCTGCTAGGACAGACCCCCTCAGGGACACCCCAGCACATGGAGGGGACACAAGCATGTGGGAGTAGCAAAGTGATAGCCTGAGGAGGAGGTTGGAAATCTTTGCAACAAGCAGGGGAAATTGGGAAGGAAACTGAAAGTGAAAAGCCTCTAGCCCCTGTCTCCTTAGGCAGTCCCTCCTCCAAGCCCAAGCCAGGACTTATCCTGCTTAGCTTCTGGGCTGAGGCACCCACAGGCTGCAGTGGCAATCAGTTACTTCAGAGGCAGGCCCATTCACGGAGGTCCTGGGTCATGGCTGGGGTGCAGGCAGGCTGAAAAGGGCTGGCCAGAGTCAGGGGGTGTTTGGGAAGTGTGGCCACATTTGGGGAAAAGAGAGAAAGGAGCCAGAAGCCAAAAGCTTCTAGCCCCCTATACCCTCTGGGCATCCTTCATTCAAGCCCCAGCCAGGGCTGACCTTGCTTAGCTCCCAGATTGATGCACCATCAGAGTGCTATGGCACCAGGGATCTTAGAGGAAGGAAATCTTACAGGGAGGTCCTAGGCCACAACAGGCCTGCAAGCTGATGGAATATGGGGCCAGAGTCAGGGAGCAGTTGAGAAGTGTTGGGACAAGTGGGGGAAAGAGAAAAGCCTCCAGCCTCTGGTCTCCCCAGGTGGCCCCCATCCAAGCCACAGCCAGGATCGACCCTGCTTAGCTTTCATGCTGGGGCACCCTCAGGGTGCTATGGCACCTGAGGGCTGCTGGGTGAACTTTCAGAACAAAGTCCTGGGCTGCTGAGGGGTGCAAGCTGGGGGAAAAGGTGGGGCCTGTGAGTCAGAGGGTGGTTGGGAACAGTTGGAACAAGCGGGGCAAAGTGGAAGAAATGGGGAAGGCAAAAGCCTCCAGCTCCTGGTCTCCCCAGGTGGTCCCGCATCCAACTCAGCCAGGCAAGCCCCTGCTTAGCTTCTGCGATATGGCACCCTAGGGCTGCTACAGTGCCTTGGGACTGCCAATACAAACACACATGGGGAAGTCCAGGGACAAGGCGTAGGTGTAGGCAAGTGGGAAATAAAAGATGTAGATTCCGGTGCAGTTCGGAAGCCTTAAGATGATCGGGGGAAAGCTTGTAGAATGCAAAAAAGGCAAAAGCCTCCAGCACCTGGCCTTTACAGGCAGTCCCCCATCCAAGCCCTGCCAGGCCTGACCCTGCTTAGCTTCTGGGCTGTGGGGCCCTAAGGCTACTATGGCACCTAGGGGCTGCCGAGAGAAACCCACATGGGGAGGTCCCAGGTCTTGGTGTGGGGGTAGGCAACAGAGAAACCATTGGGACAAGAGGGAAAAGCTTGACAAAGATGAAAAGGCAAAAGACTACAGCCCCTAGTCTTTTCACGCAGTCCCCCAACCAAGTCCCTGCCAGGCTTGACCCTGCTTAGCTTCCTGGCCCCCACTGCCAGTGTTTTCACTGCAGCCTGGTACCTCTTTGCAGTGGTTTGTACTGGCAGGCCCTGTGGGCCCCTGCAGCCTGAGAGTGGCTCATCCTGGAAGCTAAGCAGGGTCTGACGTAACAGGCTTGGGTAGGGGACCACCTGGGGAGATCAGGGCTGGAGGCTTTTGGCTTCCCGCTCTTTTCTCACTTTCCTTCTCTTGAAACACTTCTTAACCACCCCCGGACTCTGGACACAATATCATACCCAACACATACTCAGACCTCCCCTTGAGGGTCCGTCCCAGGTGATTCCCGTTGGCATAGCAGCCTGGGGGTGCCCCAGCATGCAAGCTGAGCAGGGTAGGGCATGGCTGGGCCTTAGATGAGGGATCACCTTAGGAGTCTGGTGGCTAGAGGCTTTTGGCCGCCTACTAACTTCCTGCTTTCTTCCACTTTTGGGAACTATTTCTAACTGCCCTCTGACTCCCTAATCTCCCATTTCCTCCTGCTGGTGCCCCCACCTTGAACTGGAACTTCTCCATGGGGGTTTGTTCCAGCAGCTTCTCATCACCATAGTAGAATGAGGGCCCCACGCCCAGAAGCTAAGCAGGGTTGGGTCTAACTGACGCTTGGATGGGGTACCACATGGAATGACCAGGCTTAGAGGTTTTTGGCTTCCTGCACTTTTCCACCTTTTCCCCCTTGTAGCAACGTTTCTCGACCACACCCTGACCTTCAGACTGCTGTGGTTTTCAGAGGCTGCATAGATGAAGCCCCATAGGCAGGTGTCTGGCCACAGGTGGGGAGCAGGTTAGCTGGAAAAGGAGAGCCAGAGAGTTAGTGAGTAGTTGGGAAGCGTTGTGACAAGCAAAAACCTGTGAGGGAGTGGGAAGCCAGAAGCCTCTAGACCCCAGAATCCCCAAGCAGTCCCCCATATAAGCCCCACCAAGGCTCTACCCTGCTTAGCTTCTAGGTTGAGGCACCCTCAGGCTGCTATGAAACCCAAGGGCTGTTAGGATGGTCCCCCTCAGGGACACCCCACAACACAGAGGGGGCTCAGGAGTGTGGAAGTCAATAAGGAAAAGGCAGAGAGTCAGAGGGTTGTTGGGATGCTTTGCAACAAGCAGGGAAAATGGGAAAAGAATCAGAAGACAAAAGCAGCCAGCCCCCATCTCCTTGGGCAGTCCCCAGTTCTAGCCCAAGCCAGGCGCAAAGACTCTTAGCTTCAACAGAATTTGGTGCCTTCAGAGAGGAGAGGTCCCAGGCCACAGCAGGGGTGCAGGCAGGCAATAAAGGGCTGGCCAGAGAGCTGGGAGCAGATAGAAAGAGTTGCGACAATCGGAGGAAAGCAGGAAGGAGGCAAGAAGCCAAAAGCCTCCAGCCCCCTGTCCCTCCAGGGGGGCCCCCATCCAAGCCCTAACCAAGCCTGAACCTCCTTAGCTCCTGGGATGGAGCACCCTCAGCGTGCTTTGGCACCTGGGGTCAACCATGGCAAACCCTTACAAGGAGGTCCCAGGTCACAGTGGGCTTGCAGGCTAATGGAAAAGAAAAGACTAGAGTCAGGGGACTGTTGGGAAGTGTTGTGACAAGTAAGGGAAAATGAAAAGGGAGCAGGAAGGAAAAATCCTCATCTCTGGTCTCCCCAGGTGGCCCCTCATTCAAGCCCCAGCCAGGCTCAACCTTTCTTAGCTTCCTTGCTGGGATGCCATCAGGATGCTATGGTGCCTGAGGCCTGCCAGACAAACCCCTACAAGAATGTCCAGGGCTGCCCTGGTTGTGTAGGCAGGTGGAAAAGTGGGGAGCTGGTGAGTCCAGGGTGGTTGGAAAGCATTGGAACAAGCGGAGCAAAGCAGAAGAAACAGGGAAGACAAAAGCCTCATGTTCCTATTCTCCTCAGGTGGTCCTCAATCCAAACCCCAGTCAATCCTGACCCTTCTTAGCTTCTGTGCTGGGGCCCCCTCAGGCTTCTATGGTGCCAGGGGGCTGCCAGGACAGACACTCACAAAAACATCCTTATCCATGGTGGGGTGCAGGCCGGCAGAAATACGAAATAGAAAGCGAGTGTCAGAAGGTACTTAGGAAGCTTTGTGACAAGTTGGGGAGAGTGGGAAGGAGTCCAGAAGCCAAATCCTTCAGTGCCTGTCTCCCCAGGCAGTCCCCATTCCAAGCTTCATACAGGCCAAAGTGTGCTGTGTTTTCAGGCTGTGGTGTTGTGGGGCTGCCCTGTCACCTGGGGTCTGCTGAGACAAACCAACACCAGGAAGACCTGGGCCATGCTGGGGGTATAGGCAAGTAGGAAAAGGGGACAGAGAGTCACGGAGCAGTTGAAAAATGCTGGGATAAGTGGAAGAATGCTTGAAGAAGGTGAAAAGAGAAAAGCCTCCAGACACCTGTCTTCACAGGCGGTCTCTCATACAATGTCCTGCCAGGCCCAGCCCTGCTTAACTTCCAGGCATTCCCACCGCAGCCTGGGACCTATTTGTGGGGAAGTGTCCTGGCAGGCCTCATGGGCCATAACAACCTGATGGTGCTTCGGCCCAGAAGTTAAGCAGGGCTGGACTTGGCTGAGACTTGGATTGGGGACAGCCTGGGGAGAACAGGGCTACAGGCTTTCGGCTCCCTGCTATTTTCCTGTTTTCCCAACTTTCGGCAATATTTCTCAGCTGCCCCCTGACTCTCAGACTGCTATGGTGTTTGAGGACTGCCTACACAAACCCTCACATGTAAGCCCAGAACCAGGCAGAGGTGAAGGTGGTCAGGAAACCAGAGGACAGGAAGTAAGGGGGCAGTTTGGAAACATTGTGGAAAGTGGAAAATGTGGAAAGAAATCTGGAAGCTAAAAGATTCCAGCTGCTGGTCTCCCCAGGTGGTCCTTCATACAAGCCACAGCAAGGCCTGACCCTGCTTAGCTTCAGGGCTGAGGAGCCTTCAGGCTGCTATGGTACCCAGTAGCTGCTGAAATGGACCCAATGGACAGGCCCTGTGCCATAGCTGGGGTGCACAGGAACAAAGAAGGTGCCAGAGAGTCAGGGGTCAGGTGGGAAGGGTTGACAAGCAGAGCAATGTGAGAATGGAGCGGGAAGCCAAAAGCTTCCAGGCCCTTATCTTTCCAGGTGTTCCACCATCCAAGCCCCAGCCAGTCCCAACCCTGTTTAGCTCAGAGCTGGGGCAACCTCAAGCTGTAATTGCCCCCAGGAGTTGCCTTGAAGGACCCTCATGGGGAGGACCCTGGCTGCAAGGTGGAGCAGGTGGGCTGGAAAGCGATGGCCAGAGAGTTAGTGAGTGGTTGGAAAGCATCGCGACAAGCAAAAAACAAACAAAAAACCCCAGGAGGGAGTGGGAAGCCAAAAGCCTCTAGCCCCAAGTCTCCCAAAGCAGTCCCCTATCCAAGCCCCACTGAGGCCTGACCCTGCTTAGTTTCTAGGCTGAGGCGCCCCCAGGCTGTTATGGCGCCCAAGGGCTGCTAGTACGGGCCCACCTGGAGAAGCCCCAGCATGCGGTGAGGGCGCAGGCATGCAGGGATAACAAAGGGAAAGCCAGAAAGTTAGGGGCAGTTGGGCAACTTTGTGATAACCAGAGGAAATTGGGAAGGGAACCAGAAGTCAAAGGCCTACAGCTTCTCATCTCCCCAGGTGGTCCCCCATCCAGGCCCATGCCAGACCCAACCCTGCTTAGCTTCTCTGCTGAGGCTCTCTGAGGCTGTGATGGCATTTGGTGACCTCAGAGACAGATACCTTCTTGGAGGTCCCAGGCATCAACAGGGGCTCAGGAATGCTAAAGAGTGCTGGCCAGAGAGTTAGGGGGTGGTTGGAAAGTGTTGGAACATTCAGGGAAAAGTGGGAAGGCAGCAAGAAGCTAAAAGCCTTCAGCTCTCTGTCCCCCAAGGCGGTACCCCATCCAAACTTCAGCCATATCCGACCCTGCTTAACTCCCGGGTTGTGGTGCCCTCATGGTACTATGGTACCAGGGGTCTACAGGGTCAAACCCTTAAGGAAAGGTCCCAGGCTGTGACAGGCTTGCAGGCTGATTGAAAAGAGGGGTCCAGAGTCAGGAGACAGTTGAAAAGTGTTGCCACAAATGGGGGAAAATGAAAAGAAAATGGGAAGAAAAAATCCTCCAGGTCCCCTTCTTCCCAGGTGGCACCCCATCCAAGCCACAGCCAGGCATGACCCTGCTTAGCTTCCACACTGGGGACTCTTCAGGGTGCTATAGTTCCCAAGGGCTGCCAAGCAGAACTTCTCAAGAACATCCTGGGCTGCCATAGAGATGCAGGCTGGTGAAAAGTTGGGGCCAGTGAGTCAGGAGGTGGTTGGGAAGTATTGGGATGAGCGAAACAAAGTAGAAGAAAGGGGGATGGCAAATGCCTCCAGCTCCTTGTCTCCCTAGGTGGTTCCCCATCCAAGCCCCAATGAAGCCTGACCCTGCTTAGCTTCTTGGCTGTGGTGCCCTCAGGCTGCAATGGTGTCAGGGGGCTGCCAGAACACACACTCATGGAACTGTTTCTTTCCTTGGTTGGGAGGCAGACAGGCAGGATCATGAAATAGACAGCCAGAGAGCCAGGACGCACTTGGGAAGTGTTGCAACAAGCTGGGAGAGTGAGAAGGAGCTGGGAAGCCAAAGCCTTCCCAGGTGGTCCCCCATCCAAGCCCCAGCCAGATCAGACCCTGCTTAGCTTCCTGGATGTAGTGCCCTAGGGTTGCTATGGCACCTGCTGGTACAAACACACATGGGGTGGGGGCATAGGCAAGCAGGAAAGAGAGAACACAGAGGCAGGGGGCAGTTGGAAAGCATTGGGACAAGTCGGGGAAAGCTTGAAGCAGGCAAAAATGCAAAGGCCTTCAGCCCCCAGATTTTACAGGCAGTCCCCCATCAAAGCCCCAGCAAGACCCGACCCTGCTTAGCTTGTAGGTTATGGTGCCCTCAGGCTGCTATGGCACCTGTGGTCTGTTGAGAGAAACACACACAGAGAAGTCCTGGGACACAAGATGGAGGCTGGAGGTTTTTTCCTTTCCACTCCCTTTTTGCTCTCCCTCACTTTTTGCAGTGCTTTCCAACCACCCTCTGACCCTGGCTTTCTTTTTTCCATCAGCCTGCAAGCCCAACACAGCCTGGGACCTCCATGTGAGAGTTCCTCCCAGTAGTCCCCGGGCTCCATAGCACACTGAAGGCACCCCAGCCCAGGAGTTAAGAAGAGTCAGGCCTGGCTGGGGTTTGAATGGGGGACCACCTGGGTGGACAGGGAGCTGGAGTCTTTTGGCTTCTTGCTCCCTTCCCCTTGATTGTTGCAACGCATCCCAACCACCCCCATCTCTGACCTTTTTCTGCCTGTCTGTGCACCTGCTGTAGCCTGGGACCTCTCTGAAGAAGTCTCTCTCTGAAGAAGTCTCTCTGAATTAATCAAATGACATAGCAGCCTGAGGGTGTCTCAGCCTGGAAGCTAAGCAGGTTTGGGCATTAACTGGGCTTGGATGGGGGACCACCTCAATCGACAGGGGTTGAAGGTGTTTGGCTTTCAGTTCCCTTCCCAATTACCCCTAATTGCCAAAAATCTTCCCAACCGTCCATTGACACTCTATTTCCCTTTCCTACTCCCACATGCCTGTGCCCCTGCTGTGTTCTGGGGCATCACCGAGAGGGTCCGTCCTAGAAGCCCTTGGGCTCCATAGAAGGCTGAGGGTACCCCAGCCTAGAAGTTAAACAGAGTAAGGCCTCAGTTGAACTTGAATGGGGGACTGCTTTGGGAGACTGAGGGCTAGAGGCTCTTGACTTTCCACCCCCTCCCAGCTTTTTTGCTTGTTGAAATGCTTCCCAACCACCTGCTAACTCTCTGACCATCCCTTTCCAGCCCACCTATCTCCCTCACCCCACAACTAGGGACCTCCCCGTGGGGTCTGTCATGGCAGCTCTCATGCTCAATAGCAGCCTGAGGTCACCCCAGCTCAGAGCTTAGCAGGGTTGGGACTGACTGGGACTTGCATGGTGGAATGCCTGGGGAGACAAGGGCCTGGAAGCTTTTGGCTTCCCACTTTCTTCTGCTTGTCACAAAGCTTCCTAAGTAACCCCCAACTCTGGCCCCTTCTTTTTTATTCCTGTGCAACCCCTATGCAGCCCAGGACCTCCCCGTGGGATTGGTTTCTGCAGCTACTGGGGTCAATAGCAGACTGATGACTCCCTAGCCTGGAAACTAAGCAGGGTCAGGCCTTGCTTCGGATTGTATAAAGCACCATCTGGGGAGACCAGAGCTGGAAGTTTTTTGGCTTCCAGAAACCTTTCCACATTTACCTGCTTGCAGCAATGCCTCCCAACCATCCTCTTACTTCTTGGCCTCCTGTTTTCTGCCCACCTTTACCCGCACTGTGGTCCTGGACCTCCCCATTGGGCTCCATCAAGGCAGCCCCTTAACACCATAGTAAGCTGAGTGTCAGGGAGCAGTTGAGAACTGTTGCGACAGGGTGTAAAGTGAAAAAGAGCAGGCAACCAAAAGCCTCCAGGTCTGGTCTTTTCACATGGTCTCTATCCAAGCACCAGCCAGGCCCTACCATGCTTATTTTCTGGGCTAAGGTGCCCTCAGGCAGTATGGCGACCGGGGGCTTCCAGAATGAACTTCCACAGGGAAGTCCAAGACCAAGGAGGAGCGGGTGCAGGCAGGCAGGAAATTGGGGGTAAAAGAGTAAAAGAGTGGTTGGGAAGAGTTGCCAAAAGCGTGGGGAAGTAGGAAGTGAGCAGGTGGCCAAAAGCCTCCAGCCACCAGACTCCCCAAGCTTTCCTTTATGTAAGCCTAAGCCATGCACTTCCCTGCTCAGATTTTGTGCTGGAGTGCCCACAGGCTGGTAAGCTGACAAGGGGTCAGCCTGAACAGACCCCCACCTGGAGGTCCCAGTCCATGTTGGGGGCACAGGTGAGTCAGAAATGGTGTCCAGAGAGTTTGCAGGTGGTTAAGAAGTGTTGTGACAAGCATGGGAAACCAGAAAAAGAGCGGGAAGACAAAGCCTCCAGCCCGGTAGTCTAATATCTAAGTCTCAGTCAAGCCCAACCTTGCTTAGTTTCTGGGTTCAGGTGCACTCAGGCTGCTATGATCCATGGGGGCTGCCAGGACAACTCCCCACAAAGAGGTCCCAGGCTGCCGTGAGAACGCTGGTGGCCAGGGGCTGGAAGCTAAGCAAGTCGGGCCTGGCAGGGGCTTCGATGTGGGATCACCTGGAGAGACCAGGCGTTCGGGGCTTTTGACTTTTCATCTTCCTTAAGCTTTTCCCCGCTTGTCCCAATGCTTCCCAACTGCTCCCTGACTCTCTGTTGCCCCATTACCTGCTTGTCTATGCCCCCGCTGAGGCCCAGAATCTTCTTTGGTGGGTTTGTTTCAGCAGCCCCCAGGCACCATAGCAGCCCTAAGGTGCTGTAGCAGGGAAGCTAAGCAGAGTCAGGCCTGGATAGGGCTTGGATGGGAGGCTGCCTGTAAAGAAAGGGGGTGGAGGCTTTTGCCTTTTCACCTTCTTCAAGCTTTTTCCCTCTTGTCCCAAATCTTCCCAACTGCCCCCTAATACTCTGCCTCCTTTTTCCTGCTTGCTTACCCCTCACCGTGGCTCTGGACTTCCCTGTGTGGGTTTGTCTCGGCAGCCTCCAGGTACCATAGCAGCACTAGTGCACCACATCCCAGAAGCTAAGGGGGGCCTGGTCTGTCTAGGGCTTGGATGGGAAACCACCTGGAAGGATGGGGGCTGTAGGTTCTGCCTTCTTAATTTATTCTGCTCTCCCCTGCTTGTCGCTATGCTTCCCAAGTGCCTCCTGACACTCTTTCTATTTCACGTTCCCACCTGCTTGCCCCCTGCCACCAAGGACAGGGACTTTTCTGTGGGTGTCTGTTTCAGCAGCCCTGTGGCATCACAGCAACCTGAGGGCACCACAGCCCAGAAGCTAAGCAGGGTCAGGCTTGACTAGGCTTTGGATGAGGGGCACCTGTGAAGATGAGGGCCTGGAGGCTTTTGCGTTCCCCGCATCTTTCACTTTGCCCAACATATCCCAACACTTCCCAACCTCCCTCTGACTCACTGCCCCCTTTTCTGCCTGCATTCACTTCACAGCAGCCTGGGGCATTCTTGTGGGGGTCCACACTGCAGCCCTTGGTGCAGCCCTTCTTTTGCATCCCTGTGCACCCTCACTGTGGCCCAGGACCTCACCCTGGAGAACGTTTCAGCAGCTAGTCAGAGCCATAACAGCCTGAGGGCTCCCCAGTCCAGAAGCTAAGCAGGGTAAGACCTTGCTGTGATTTGTAGAAAGGACAGCCTGGGGAGACCAGGAACTGGAGGCTTTTGGCTTCCAGCTTTCTTTCCTCTTTCACCTGCTTGTCACAATGCTTCCCAACTGCCCCTGTACTTCATGGCCTCCAGTTTCCTTCCTGCCTTCGCTACCACTGTGGTTCTGGATCTCACCATGAGGCTCCATCTAGGCAGCCCCTCAACACCATAGCAGTCTGAGAGTCAGGAGGCGGCTCAGAACCATTGTGATAAGGGGTGAAAACTGGAAAAGTGCTGGAAGCCAAAAGCCTTTAGGCTGGTCTTTCCACGAGGTCCCCCATTCAAGCGCCATTCAGGCCCAACCCTGCTTAGCTTCTGGGCTGGGGCACCCTCAGGCTACTATGGCAACTGGAGGCTGCCAGAACAGACCCTCACGGGGAACACCCAGGTCAAGGCGGGGGAGGAGGTGGGCAGGTAAGGGGAGTCAGAGAATCAGAGAGTGGTTTGGAAGAGTTGCCAAAAGTGGGGGAAAGTGGGAAGTGAGCAGGAGGACAAAGTCTCCAGCCACCGGCCTCCCCAGGCAATCCCTTATCTAAGCCCTAGCCATGCCCTAGCATGCTCTTCTTCTGTGTTGGGGTGACCTTAGGCTGCTATGCCAACTGGGTTCAGTCAGGATGGACCCCCATGGGAAGATCCCAGTCCGTGTTGGAGGCACAGGTGGGCAGAAAATGATATTTAGAGAGTCTGGGGTCAGTTAAGAAGTGTTTCAACAAGCGTGGAAAGGAGGTAGAAGAACAGGAATCCAAAAGCCTCTAGCCAGGTCTCTCTAGACCATCCCCCAACCAAGCCTCAGTCAAGCCTGACCCTGCTTATCTTCTGGTCCCAAGCCCCCTCAGGATGCTATGGCTCACTGTGTCTGCCAGGACAAACCCCTACACAGAGTTTCTGGGCTGAGACAAGAACACCAGCAGGCAGGTGCCCAGAAGCTAAGCAGTGTCTCGCCTGGCAGGGTTTTGTATGTCAATCCACCTGGAAAGAGCAGGGGCTGGAGGCTTTTGCCTTTTTGCCATCTTCAAGCATTCCCCTGCTTGTTCCAACAATTCCCAACTGCCCCCTGACTCTGTCCCCACTGTCCTACTTTCCTATGCCACTGGCGAGTCCTGGGACCTCCCCGAGTGAGTTTATCTTGGCAGCCCCCAGGCGCTATAGCAGACCTCGGCCACTGCAGCCTGGAAGCTAAGCAGGGTCTCTCCTAGCTGCAGTTTGGATGAGGGACTGCCTGTAAAGACTGGGAATTGGAGACTTTTACCTTTTCGCTTTCTTCATGCTTTCTGCTGCTTGTCCCAATGCTTCCCAATGGCACCCTGACACTCTGTACCCTATTTCACACTTACCTATGCCCTGGAAGGGGCTGGGAACTTCCTCATGTATGTTTGTCTTCACAGCCCCCAGGCGCCATGGCAGGTTTAGAGCACCACAGCCCAGAATCTAAGCAGGGTTTGGCCTGGGTGGGGCTTGAATGTGGTTCCACCTGGGGAGACGGAGGCTGGAGGGTTTGGATTCCAGTCCCTTCCCAATTTCCCCTACTTGTCACAAATTTTCCCAACTGCCCTCTGACCACCACCCCGGCTTTCCCTTTCCCTCTCCCACATGCCTGCACTACTGCTCCTTACTTGGGTGTCTTCTAGGGTGTCCATCCTAGCAGCCCTTGGTCACCATAACAGCCTGAGGGTGCCACAGCCTAGAAGCTAAGTAGGGTCAGGCCTCAGTGGGGCTTGAATGGAAGACAGCTTTGGAAGACTGGGGGCTACTGGTTTTTGGCTTTCTGCCACCTCCCAGCTTTTTTGCTTTTTGCCACACTCCCCCAACCCCCACTAACTCTCTGGCATTCTCTTTACAGATCATCTGCTCCTTCCCATAGACAGGGACTTCCCATTAGGGGTTCTGTTATGGCAGCTCCTGGGTGCAATAGCAGTCTGACGTCACCGCAGCTCAGAGCTAAGCAGTGCTGTGGATTGGATAGTGAAATGCCTGCGGAGATATGAGCCTGGAAACTTTTGGCCACTACTTTCTGATTTTCACAATTCTTCCAAAACTGACCCCTGACTCTGGCACCTTCTTTTTTGTCCCTGTGCACCCCTGCTGCAGCCTGGGACCTCTTTATGGGGTCCATTTGAGCAGGTACTGGGCACCACAGCAGTCTGAGGGATCCACAGCCCAGAAGCTAAGCAGGGTCATGGCATGCTGCGGCTTTATGAATGACCTCTTGGGGAGACCGGGGGCTGGAGGCTTTTGGCTTCCAGCTCCCTTCCATGTTCCCACGCTTACCACAATGCTTCCCAAATGCCCCCTTACTTATTAGCCTCCTGTTTCCCAACCATCTTTACCCCTCTGCAGTTCTTGAACTCCCTGTGGGGTTCCTTCTAGGCAGTCCCCAAACAGCATAGCAGTCTGAGAGTCAAGGTGGCTGAGAACCATTGAGAGTCAGAAAGTCAACAGCCACTAGGCCAGGTCTAGCCATGTGGTTCCCCATCCAAGCATCCACCAGGCCTGACCCTGCATATCTGGGGTGCTCTCAGTCTACTATTGTAGCTGGGGGCTGCCAGAACGCACCCTCACGGGGAAGTTTCAGGCTGAGGAAGGGGGTGCATGTGGGCAGGAAATTGGGGGTCAGAGAGGGCGGTTTGGAAGAGTTGCCAAAAGTGGAGGAAAGTGGGAAGTGAGTGGAATGCCAAGACCTCCAGCCACCGAACTCCCCAGGCAGTCCATCTAAGCCCCAGCCATGCCCTAACCTGGTCAGCTTCTGTGCTTGGGCACCCTCAGGCTACTATTCTGACAAGGGTCATCCAGGACAGACCCCTACATGGAGATCCCAGTCCGTGTTGAGGGCACAGGTGGGCAGAAAATGGTGTCCAGGGAGTCTGGGGGCGGTTAAGAAGTGTTGTGACAAGTAGGGAAAAGCAGGAAAAGGGTGGAATGCCAAAAGCCTCCAGCCACGGTTTCACCGGGTGGTCTTCCACCCAAGCCTCAGTCAAGCCTGACCTTACTTAGCTTCCAGGCCGAGGTGCCCTCAGGCTCTCATGGTCCATGGGGTCTGCCAGGAAACCCCCACAAACAGGTCCCAGGTGGCAGCAAAAACTCTGGTGGGCGAAGGCCCAGAAGCTGAGCAGGGTCAAACCTGTCAGGGGTTTGGATGGACAGCCATCTGGAAAGACTGGGGGCTGGAGGCTTTTGCCTTTTTGCCTTTTTCCAGCTTTCCCCCATCTGTCCCAACTATTCCCAACTGCCCCCCGACCCTCTGTCCCCTTTTTCCAGCTTGTCTATGCCCCCACTGCTACCCCTGACTTCCCCATGTGGGTTTGTCTCAGTAGCCCCTTCACACTCTAGCAGCCTTTGGGCGCCAAAGCCCAGAAGCTAAGCAGGGTCATGTCTGGCTGGGCCTTGGATGGGGGACTGCCTGGGGAGAGCAGGGCGGGAAGCTTTGGCTTCTGGATTCCTTCCCACTCTACCCTGCTTTTCACAATAATTCCCAAGGGGCTTCAGAAAGTCTGGCTTTCTATTTCATGTTCCCACTTGCCTGCAACATCACCAAAGACAGGGACCATTCTGAGGGTGTCCATCCTGGCAGGCTTCTGGAACCATAGCAGCCTGAGGGTGCCCCAGCCCAGAATCTAAGCAGGGTCAGGCTTGACTAAGGCTTGGATGGGGCACCACATGGGGATACCAGAGCTGAAGGCTTTTGCCTCCCCCCTTTTATCTGCTTTGCTCCATTTGTCCCAACACTTCCCAACTGCCCCCTGATTCACTGGCCCCCTCTTTCCCACCCACTTGAGTTCCCACAGCAGCAGCCTGGGACGTTCCTGTGGGTATCTGCTCAGTAGCCCTCAGGCACTATAGCACCCTAAAGGGTCCTCAGTGTAGAAGCCAAGCAGGGTCATGCCTGGCTGGAGTTTGGATAGAGGGGCCACCTGAGGAGACTGGGGGCTGAAGGCTTTTTTTCTCTCACTTTTTGCTTTCCCTCGCTTATTGCTATGTTTCCCAACCCTCTTTTCTGTCAGTCTACAAACCTGTCTCAGCCCAGGACCTCACCATTAGTGTTGGTCCTGGTAGATCCCGGGTGCCATAACAACCTGAGGGTGCCCCAGCCTGAATGCTGAGCAGGGTTGGGCCTGAGTGAGGCTTAGATGGGGAACAGCAAGGAGGGACAGGGCCAGGAGGCTTTTGGCTACTTGCTCCCTTCCTGCTTTCCCTGATTGTCACAATGCTTCCCAACTGTACCCTGACTCTCTTGCCAGTTTTCTTCCTGCTGCCTGCATCCCCGCAATGGCCAGGGATCTCTCTGAAGTGGTCTGTCTCTGAAGTAATTGGACACCATCGCAGCCTGAGGATGCCTCAGCCTGGAAGCTAAGCAGATTCAGGCCTGAATTGGGCTTGGATGGGGGACTTCCTGGGGAAGCTGGTGGCTTTTGGCTTCTGGTTTTCTTCCCAATTTCCCCTGCTTGTCACAAAGCCTCCCAACTACCCCGACACTCTGTCTTTCCCTTTCCACTTCCACACACCTGCATCTCTGCTGCAAATATGGGCATCCCTTAGGGGTTGTGTCCTAGCAGCCCTTGGGCAATGTTGCAGTCTGAGGGTGTCCCAGCCTAGAAGCTAAGCAGGGTTGTGCCTTGGTGGGGCTTCAATGGGGACTACTTTGGGAGACTGGGGGCCAGAGGCTTTTAGCTTTCTGTTCCCACCCAGTTATTTTTTGCTTGTTGCAATGGTTCCCAACCACCAACCAATTTTCCAGTCCACCTTCTTCACCCCATAATTAGGTAACTCACCTTGAGTGTCCATCATGATGGCACCTGGGTGCAATACAGCCTGAGGTCACCCCAGGTCAGAGATAAGCAAGGTCGAGACTGGCTGGGGCTTTGATGGTAGAACACTAAGGAAGATAAGGGCCCTGAAGCTTTTGGCTTCCTGCTCCATTCCCACTTTCTTCTGCTTGTCAACACTTCCCAACTGACCCCTGAATATCTGGCCCCTTCTTTTTCATCCCCATACACTCCTGCTGGGGTCTGTAACCTCCCTGTGGAATCTGTTTTAGCAGCTACTGGGTGCCATAGCAGCCTGAGGGCTACACAGCCCAGAAGCTAAGCAGGGTCAGGTGTTGCTGCAACTTGTATGAAAGATCACCTGGGGAGAGCAGGGGTTAGAAGATTTTGGTTTCCAGCTCCCTTTCCACTTTCCCCTGCTGTCACAATGCTTCCCAATCGCCCCCTTACTTTCTGGCCTTCTGTTTCCATCCTACCTTTGCCCATGCTGAACCTCCCCGTGGGGCTCTGTATAGGCAGCACCAGAACACCATAGCAGTCTGAATGTCAGGGGGCAGTTGAGAACCATTTCGACAAGGGGAAAACATGGGAAAAGGACAAGAAGCCCAAAGCCTCCAGTCCCAGTCGTCTTACACTGTCTTGTATCCAAGTCCTTAGCTTCTGGGTGCCCTGGGGAGACTGGGGCTGGAGGATTTCCTCTTCCCACTCCCTTTTCTCCTTCTTCCACTTGTCACAATGCTCCCCAACTGCCCCCGGACTCTGGCCACCTCTATTCTGTCAGCCTGCCAGCCTGTCAACGCCTGGGACCTCTCCATAACTGTTCATCCTGGTAGTTGCTGAGTGTCATAGTACCCTGAGGATATGCCATCCCATGAGCTAGTTAGGGTTGGGTCTGGCTGGGGCTTGGATGAGGGACTGCCTGGTGTGACATGGGGCTGGAGGCTCTTGGATTCTTGCTCCCTTCTCATTTTCCCTCAATCATTGAAATGCTTACCAACCACCCACTGACTCTCTGGCCAGCCCTTCTCTGCCTGCCTGAGCCTCTGCCATGGTCTGGAACCTCCCTGGAGTGATCTGACTGTGAAGTCACTGAACGCCATTGCAGACTGAGGGTGCCTCAGCCCAGAAGCTAAGCAGGGTTGGGTCTGGATTGGGGTGGGATCAGGGACTGTCTGGGGAGACAGGGCCTGGAGGCTTTTGGCTTATGGTTCCCTTCCCTGAGACATTAGTCACCACCTGGGCAAGTCTGACCTGCAGACCCTGACTCAATGATGAATGAGTAAATGTACTCTCACACCATTACAGTGATACAGGTGGGCTAGGGACAGCCATTGGCTGCTTTCAGAGGGCAAAATGCAACTAATCAACCAAGACCCTCTGTCCATCCACACATTTGCTCATAACAGAGTTTCTAAGTCAACATGCTTGTGGATAACTATCATGGGTAAAAGAGTGCTTTTATGAATGATAAAAGCTTTCGGTTTCAGGCTCAGAGTAAACACTATTGACAGGTAATTCACTTTTGATCTCCCCAAGAGAGCCATCCAGCACAAAATTCACATAAGTAAACAATTAGAGTAGAGACAAAGGGATGTGAGGTAAACAGACTTAAAATGGAAAAGTCCCTATCTTCTCCCTAACTTAACGAACTGGCCGGCCGCCTTCAGCCTGGCCCAATAAAACCTTTTGGCCTTCCAATATATTTCAGACTATAACCTATAACTTTCCCTAAATATTTGGCCAACCACCTCAAGTGAATTCCAACACTTCTGAATTTCCCCTGCTTGTCGCAAACCTTCCCAACCATCCCCTGACATTCTGGCATTCTCTTTTGGACTCCCACATGCCTGGGTCTATGGTGCATCCTGGGGCACCCCCAAGGGGTTCTGTCTTAGCAGCTCTTGGGCACCATAGCAGTCTGAGGGTGCCCCAGCCTAGAAGATAAGTAGGGTTGGACCTCAGTGGGGCTTGGATGGGGGACTGCTTGGGGAGAATAGAGACTAGAGGCTTCTGGCTTCCTGCTCTCTCAGGGGATTTTGCTTGTCACTACACTTCCCAACCACTCACTAACTGTCTGGCCATCACTTTCCAGCTTGCTTACTCCCCCCATGGCCAGGGACCTTCCCATAAGTGTCCTCCAAGGCAGCTCCCGGGCACAATAGCAGCCTGAGGTCACCCCAGCTCAGAGCTAAGCAGGGTCAGGATTGGCTGGAGCTTGGTTTGTGGAACACTTAAGAAGACAATGGCCTGGAAGCTTTCAGCTTCCCACTCCCTTCCCACATTCTGCTTGTCAGAATGTTTCCCAACTGATCCCTGACCCTCTGGCCCCTTCTTTTTCATTACTGTGCACCCCTGCTGTGGCCCACAACCTCCCTGTGGGGTCAGCTTTAGCAGCTTCAGGTTGCCATAGCAGCCTGAGGGCTCCTCAGATCAGAAGCTAAGTAGGGTCAGGCCTTGCTGCAGCTTGTATGAAGGACTACCTGGGAAGACCAGGAGCTGGAGGCTTTTGGCTTCCAGGTCCCCTTTCACTTTCCCCAGCTTGCCACAATGCATCTCTGCTGCCCCCTTACTTCCTGGCCTCTTGTATCTCTACCACCTTCGCCCCTGCCATGGTTCTGGACCTCCCCATGGGGCTCCATCTAGGCAGCCTCTGAACACCATAGTAGTCTGAGAGTCAGGAGGTGATTGAGAACTTTTGCGGCAAGGGTGAAAGTGGGAAAAGAGTAGGAAGCCAAAAGCCTCCAGTATCGGTGTTTTCACACTGCCTTCCATCCAAGCTCCTGACAGACCGGACCCTGCTTTGCTTTTACCCTTGGCACCCTCAGGCTGCTATGGTGACTGGGGGCTGCCAAAATGGACCCCCATGGGGAAGGGAGCTGAGGTGGGGGTGCAGGCAGGCAGAAAAGGGGGTTCAGAAGATAAAGGGAGGCTGGGAAGAGTTGCCAGAAGCAGAGATAAGAGGGAAGTGAGTGAGAGGCCAAAAACCTCCAGCCACCGGACTCCCCAGGTGGTCCCTTATCTAAGCCCTGGAGATGCCCTACCCTGCTCAGCTTCCATGCTGGTGTCCCCTCAGGCTGCTATGCTGACAGGAGTCAGCCATGATGGACCCTGAGGGCGAGATTCCAGATGATGTTGGGGGCACAGGTGGGTGGAAGAATGTGTCCAGACTGTCTGGGGGTGGTTAGGAAGTTTTGCGACCAGCAGGGGAAAGCAGGAAAAGAGTGGGAAGCCAAAAACGTCCATCCCCAGTCTCCCATGTGGTGCCCCATCCAAGTATCAGTCAAACCCTACCCTGTTTAGCTTCTGGGACCAGGAACCCTCAGGCTGCTATGGCCCATGGGCTCTGCTAGGACAAAACCCCACAAAGAGTTTTCAGGCTGCAGAGAGAATGCCAGTGTGCAGGGTCCCAGAAACTAAGCAGGGTTGTGCCAGGCAGGGGCTTGGATGGGGGACTGCCTTGAAATACTTGGATGGGGGACTTGAGGCTTTTGCCTTTTCTCCTAATTCAAGCATTCCCCCGCTTCTCCCAATGCCTCCCACTGCCTCCTGACTCTCTGTCTTCACTTTCCCACTTGCTTACACCTCTGCCAAGAACCAGGACCTCCCTATGTGGGTTTGTCTCAGCAGCCTCCAGTCACCATAGCAGCCCAGAAGCTAAGTAGGGTTGAACCTGTCGAGGCTTGGATGGGGGACTGCCTGTAAAGACAGGGGCCAGAGGATTTTGCCTTTTTGCCTTCTTCAAGCTTTCCTCACTTGTCCCAAAACTTTCCAACTGTCCCTGACTCTCTGTTCCTTCTTTCCCGCTTGTCTATGCCCCCACCACAACCAAGGACTTCCCTGCATGGGTTTGTCTTAGCAGCCCCCAAGTGCCATAGCAGTCTTAGGGTGCCCCAGCGCAGAAGCTGAGCATTATCTGGCCTGGCTGGGGCATGGCTGAGTGACTGCCTGGAAAGATGGGGGCCGCAGGCTTTGGCTTCTCGATTTCTTCCTGCTCTCTCCTGCTTCTCACAACACTTCCCAAGTGTCTATTTCACTTTCTCGCCTGCCTAAGCGTTTTCCAATGACAGGGACCTTTCCAAGGGTGTTTGTTTTGGCAGCCCATGGCACCATAGCAGTCTGCGGGTGCCCTAGCCCAGAAGCTAAACAGGGTCAGGCTTTACTGAGACTTGGATGAGGAACCACTTGGGGAGTCCAGGTGCTGGAGGCTTTTGGTTTCTCACTTTCTTCCACTCTGCCCTGCTTGTCCCAATGTTTGCCAACCACACAACTCACAACCCCCTCTTCCCCCGACTTGCTCCCCAACTTGCAGTCCAGGACATTCTTGTGGGGGTCTGCTCCACAGCCATCTGGCACCATAGCACACTGAAGGGGCCCCAGTGCAGAAGCTAAGCATAGTCCAGCCTGGCTGGGGCTTAGATGGGGATCACCTGGAGAATAGAGGCTGGAGGCTTTTTTTCTCCCTCCCTTTTCTCTTTCCCCCACTTGTCACATTTCCCAACTGCCCCATGACTCTGGCTCCCTCTTTTTTGTCTGCCTCCAAGCCCCTCATGGTCTGGGACCTCCTTTATAAGTGTTTCTCTTGATAGACCCCAGGTGCCATAGCACCTTGAGGGTGCCCAAGCCTAGGAGCTAAGCAGGATTGGGCCTGGCTGGAGTGTGGATGAGGAAAAGCCTGGGGAGACAAAGGACTGGACACTTTTGGCTTTTTGTCCCTTCCCAGTATTCCCCAGTTGTGGAATCACTTCCCAGCCGCCCCCAACTCTTTGGGTAGCCATTTTACACCTTCCTGCAACCCTGCTATGGCCTGGGACATCCATGAAGGCATCTGTCTCTGAAATCACCAAATGCTGTCACTGCCTGAGGGTGCCTCAGCACAGAAGCTAAGCAGGGATGGGTCTGGCTTGGGCTTGGATGTGGGACCACCCGGGGAAATGGGGGTTGGAGGTTTGTGAACTCTGGTTTTCTTCCCAATTTCCCCTGC
>NW_016108193.1:110410-128940 GCF_001604975.1 Cebus imitator | reverse complement strand
TTTTTTTTGCTTGTCAAGCTTCCCAAACACATGGTACTTTTCTGGCCCTCACTTTCCAGACCCCTGCTCCCCCCAACCCCACCGTGGCCAGGGACCTTTCCGTGGAGCTCTGTGTAGGCAGCCCTTGAACACCACAGCAGTCTGAGAGTCCGGGGGTGGTAGAGAAATATTGCAACAAGGCGTTAAAGTGGGAAAAGGGCAGGAAGCCAAAAGCTTCCAGACCCATTCTTTCCACTTGGTCCCCAATCCAATTGCCAGCCATGCCCAACACTGCTTAGTTTCCAGGCTGGGGTGCCCTCATGCTACTGTGGCAACTGGGGACTGCTAAAACGGAGCCCAACAGAGAAGTTCCAGGCCAAGGCAGGGTCAGAGATGGGCAGAAAATGGAAGGCCAGACAGTCATAGGGTGTTTTGTAAGAGTTGCCATAAGTGGGGGAAAGCAGGAAGTTAATGGGAGGCCAAAAACTGCAGCCAATGTAATACCAAAGTGGTCCCTTGTCTAAGCCCCAGCTGTGCCCTAGCATGCTCAGCTTTCATGTTAGCACACCCTCAGGATGCTATGCTGACTGGGGTCAACCAGGACGGATCCTTTCGGGAAGCTCCCAGTCTGTGTTTAGAGGGCATGTGGGTGGGAAATGGTGTGCAGAGTCTGGGGGCAGTTAAGATGTGTTGCAACAAGCGGGAGAAAGTGAGAAAAGAGTGGGAAGCCAAAAGACTCCAGTCCTGGTCTCCCCAGGCAGTTCCCCATCCAAGCCTCAGTCAAGCCTGACCCTCATTAACTTCCAGGCTGACACCCTCAGGCTGCTATGGCCCACAGGGCCTGCTAGGACAAACTGCCACAAAGAGATCCCATGTTGTGGCAAGAATGCCGGGGATTGGGGGCCTGGAAGCTAAGCAGGGTCAGACATGGCTGGGGCTTGAATGGGGGACCGACTGGAAAGATTGGGGGCTAGAGGTTTTTGGCTTTTTAGCCTTCTTCAAGGTTTTCCCCACTTGTCCCAACACTTCCCAACTGCCTCCTGACTCTTTGACCCCTATTTCCCGCTTGCCTACACCCCCACGGAGGCCCAGGACCTCCCCATGTGGATTTGTCTCAGCAGTCCCCAGATGCCATAGCAGCCCTAGGGTGCCACACCCAGAAGCTAAGCAGGGTTGGGCCTAGCTGGAACTTCGATGGAGGACTGCCTGTAAAAACATGTGGCTGGAAGCTATTGTCTTTTCCAGTTCTACAAGCTTTCTCCTGCTTGTCCCAATGCTTCTCAACTGCCCCCTGACACTCTGTCTCCTCTTTCCTGCTTGCCTATACTTCTGCTGTGGCCTGATACAACCCCGAGTGGATTTCTCTCAGGAAGCACTCAAGCCCCATAGCAGCCCTATGACATTGCATCCCAGAAGCTTTTCAACAACTCCCAACTCCCTGGCCAGCACTTTTCAGCCTTTCTGTGACCCTGCCATGGCCCAGGGCCTTCCTAAGGGGACTGTCTCTGAAGTCACCAAACACCATCACAGCCTGAGGGTCGTTAAGTTTGCAGGGTCAGAAGTTAAGCAGGGTTTCACTTCGTTTGGGCTTGGATAGGGTACAGCCTGGAGAGTCATAAGCTGGAGGCTTTTGGCTTCCGGATCCCTTCCCAATTTCCCCTGCTTATTGCAAAGCTTCCCAACTGTTCCCTGACACTCTGGCTTTCCCTTTCCCACTCCCTCACACCTGTGCCCATGCCATGTTGTGGGGCATCCATGAAGGGGCTGGTCTTAGCAGCCCTTGGGTGCCATAGCATACTTAGGACCCCCAGCCTAGAAACTAAGCAGGGTCAGGCCTTGGAGGGGTTTGGATGTGAGACTGCTTGGGAAAACTGGGGGCTAGAAGCTTTAGACTGTCTGCACCTTCCCTTTTGTTTTGTTTTGTTTCTTCTCACAATGCTTCCCAGCCACCCACTAACTCTCTGGCCCTCCCTTTCCAGCACGTTTCCTTTCCCCTGGCAACCTGAGAATTCCCTGTGGCTTTCCATCTAGACAGTCCCCGAACACCATAGCAGTCTGAGAGTCAGGAATTGGTAGAGAACCATTGTCACAAGACAAGAAAGTGGAAGAAGTGCAGGAAGACAAAAGCCTCCAGGCCTGGTCTATCCACATGTTTGCACATCCAATCGCCAGCCAGGACCGACCCTGTTTAGCTTCTGGGTTAGGGGACCCTCATGCTGGAACGGACCCACATGGGGAAGCTCCAGGCTGAGGCCGAGGTGCAGGTGGGCAGGAAATTGGGGGGGGGCGGTCAGAGAGTCCAAGGGTGGTTGGGAAGTGGGGAAAGCTGGAAGTTAGTGGGAGGCCAAAAACTACAGCCAATGGAATCCCTAGGTGGTCCTTTGTCTAAGCCTCAGCCATGTCCTAGCCTGCTCAGCTTCTGTGCTGGGGCACCCTCGGGATGCTATGCCAACTGGAGTCAGCTGAGACACTCCCCAACATATGGGTCTCGGTCTGGGTTGGGGGCACAGGTGGGCAGAAAATAGTGCCCAGGGAGTCTGAAGTCAAATAAGATGTGTTGCAACAAGCAGGGGAAAGAGCAAAAAAGAGAGTGGGAAACCAAAAGCCTCCAGCCCTGACCTCCTGAGGTGATACTGGATAAATGCCTCAGTCAAGCCTGACCCTGCTGAGCTTCCATGCTGAGGTACCCTCAGGCTGCTATGGCCCATGGGGCCTGCCAGGAAAACCCTCTGCAAAAAGGTTCTGGGTTGTGGTGGGAAAGCCGGTAGATGGGGGCCTAGAAGTCAAGCAGGATCAGACCAGGCTGAGGCTTGGATGGGAGACCATCCGTAAAGAAAGGGGGCTAGAGGCTTTTGCCTTTTCACCTTCTTCAAGATTTCCTCTCTTGTCCCAATGCTTCACAACTGCCTCTAGACTCTGTCCCCCTTTCCAACTTACCTACACCTGCGCTGAGGCCCAGGACCTCCCCGTGTTGTTTTGTCTTGGCAGTTCCCAGGCACCATAGCAGCCCTAGTGCACCACAGCCTGGGAACTAACTAGGGTCAGGCCTGGCTGGGGCTTGTAAGGGGGACCACCTGGGGAGATGGGCACTAGAGGTTTTGGCTTTTCGATTCTTTGCCCTTCTTCCCCACTTGTGGCAACACTTCCCAAGTGCCCCCTGACACTGTGGCTTTTTATTTTACTTTCCCACCTGCTTGCTCCCCTGCCAAGGACAGGGACCTTTCCCTGGGTGTCCGTCCTGGCACCCCACTGGCACTATAGCAGCCTGAGGTGGCCCTGGTCCAGAAGTTCAACAGTCAGGCTTGACTGTGGATTGGATGGGAGACCATTTGGTGAGACTAAGAGCTGGAAGCTCCTGCCTTCCCCCTTTTTTTCACTTTGCTCTGCTTGTCCCAATGCTTCCCAACCTCCCCCTGACACAGATAGAAAGGCGAAACTACAGGCACTTCACTTTTCCACCCACACGCCTTCTCATGGCAGCCTGGCATCCTTGTGAGGGTCTGCCTGGCAGCCTTTCAGTGCCATAGCACCTTAGTGGGGGCCAGCACAAAAGCTAAGCAGGGTCGGGCCTGGCTAAGGCTTGGATGGGGGGTTGCCTGGGGATACCAGGGACTGGAGGCATTTTCCTTCCTGAATCTTTTTTGATCTCCCCTCTTTGTCAAAACACTTCCCAACTGCTTCCTGACTCTGGCCCCCTATTTTCTGTCAGCCTGCAAGCCCATCAAAGCCTGGGATCTCCATGTAGGTGTTCATCCTGGAAGACCTTGGGCACCAAAGAACCTTGAGTGCACCTCAGCCCAGGAGCTAAGAAGGGCAGTGCCTAACTGGGGCTTGGATTGGCAACTGTCTGTGGGACAGGGGCCTTGAGGCTTTTGGCTTCCTGCTCCTTTCTCACTTCCCTTGACTGTCACAATGCTTTCCAACAGCACCCTTACTCTCTAGCCAGGCCTTACCTTCTGCCTGAAACCCTGCTGTGGCCCAGGACCTCCCTTAATGGTCTGTCTCTGAAGTCACCAAACACCATCACAGCCTGAGTGTAGCTCAGCCCAGTAGCTAAGCTGGGGCTTGAGGTTGGATGGGGTACACCTGGCTTTTGGCTTCCGGTTCCCTTCCTAATTTCCCTGCTTGTCAGAAAGCTTCTCAATACCCCCCTCACACTCTGGCTTTCCCTTTCCTAATCCCAAACCCCTGCACTTCTTCTGCATTCTGGGGCGTCTCTCAGGGGTCCATCCTAGTAGCCATTGAGGTTGCCCCAGCCTAGAAGCTAAGCAGGGTCAGGCCTCAGTGAGGCTTGGATGAGGGTCTGCTTGGGGAGACTGGGGGCTAAAGGCTTCTTTCTCCCTCTCAGTTATTTTGCTTGTTGCAATGCTTCCCAACCAACTGCTAACTCTCTGGTTCTCCCTTTCCAGCCTGCCTTCTCCCTGACTGCAGCTGAGGACTTCCTTGTGGGTGTCTGACATGGCAGCTCCCAGGTGAAATAGCAGCCTGAGGTCACCCCAGCTCAGAGCTGGGTCAAGACTGGCTGGGGCTTGGATGATGGAACACCTGGAGAGAGAAGAGCCTGGAATCCTTAGCCTTTGCACTCCCTTCCCACATTCTGCTGCTTGACACAATGCTTCCCAACTGACCCCTGACTCTCCGGCCTCTTCTTTTTCTTCCCCATGCACCTCCACTGTGGTATGGGATTTCCCCATGGGGCTCGTTTCAGCAGCTGCTAGGGGACATAGCAACATGAGAACTCAACAGCCTGGAAGCTAATCAGGGCCAGGCCTTGCTTTGGCTTGTATGAGGGACTGCCTGGGGAGACCGGGTACTGGAGGCTTTTGGCTTCCAGCCCCCTTCTCACTTTCCCCACTGGCTGCAATGCTTCCAAACTGCTCCCTTACTTCCTGGCCTACTGTTTCCTGCCTGCCTTCACACACGCCACTGTTTTGGACCTCCCCGTGGAAATATGTCTGGTCAGTCCTCCAACACCATAGCAGTCTGAGAGTCAAAGGGTGGTTGAGAAATGTTGCGATAAGGGAGGGAAGTGGAAAAAAAGCAGGAAGCCAAGAGCATCCAAACACGGTCTTTTCACGAGGTCCCCCATCCATGCACCAGCCAGGCCTGACCCTGCAAACTTCCAGGCTGGGGTGCCCTGAGGCTGCTATGGCAACTGAGTGCAGCCTGCATGGACCCACACAGGGAAGTTCCAGGGACACAGGTGGGCAGGAAAGGGGGGGTCAGATAGTTAGAGGGAGGTTGGGAAGAGTTGCTAAAAGTGGGAGAACGTGGGAAGTGAGCAGGAGGCCAAAAGCCTCCAGACACCAGACTCCCCAGGTGGTCCCTTATCTAAGGCCCAGCCATGCCCTACCCTGATCAGCTTCTGCACTGGGGTTCCCTCAGGCTGCTAGATGGACCAGTGTCAGCCAGGACGGATTCCCAAGGGGAGGTACCAGTTTGTGTTTTGGGCACAGGTGGGCAGGAAATGGTGTATAGAGAGCCTGGGGGCAGTTAGGAAGTGTTGCGACAAGAAGGTGAAAGTGGGAAAAGAGTGGGAAGCCAAAAGCCTCCAGCCCCAGTCTCCCCTTATTCAAGCCTCAGTCAAGCCTGACCCTGCTTAGCTTCCAGGTCTAGGCACCTTCAGGCTGCTATGGCCCAAGGAACTTGCTAAGACAAACCCCCACAAAAAGGTCCTGGACTGCAGTGAGAGCACGAGCTAAGTAGTGTAGGGTCTGGCAGGGGCTTCAATGGGGGACTGCCTGGATAGATTGGGGACTGGAGGCTTTTTGCCTTTCTCCCTTCTTCAAGCTTTCTCCTGCTTGTCCCAACACTTCCCAACTGCCCCATGACTCTGTACACAATTTCCCTCTTGCCTACGCCCCTGCTGAGGATGGGAATTCACCATGTGGGTTTGTCTTGGCAACCCGTAGGTGCCATAGCAGCCCTAGGGTGCCAAAACCCAGAAGTTAAGCATGGCCTGGCCTGGCAAAAGCTTGGATGGGGGACCACCTGGGAAGACGGGCTGGAGGCATTGGCTTCCCGATCCCTTCTGCTCCACTCACTTGTTGCAAAACTTCCAAAGCATCTCCTGACAATCTGGCTTGCCATTTCACCTTCCAGCCTGCTTGTGCCCCTGCCAAACACCGGTATGTTTCCATGAGTGTTCATCCAGGAAGCCCCTAGCTAGACGACAATGACCACCTGCAGATGGAAAGCTTGCAGACCCTGACTTCACGACAAATGAATGAATGCACTCTCACACCATTACAGTGATTTAAGTGGGGTAGGGATGGCTTTTAGCTGCTTTGAGATGGTGAAATGTGACCAATCGACTTAGACCCCCTGTTCATCCACACTTGATTCCCACATATTTTACAACAGAGGTTCTAAGTTAACATACTTGTGGATAATTTTCATGGTTACAAGAATGGTTTTACAACTGATAAAAGTTTTATGTTCAGGGGCCCAGATTAAACACTATTAACAGGTTATTATCCTTTGATATTCTCCTGAAAGGACCATCCAGCATGCACCTGGGGGGACAGGGGAATGGAGGCTTTTGGCTCCTTTCTCCCTTCCCACTTTCCACCGAGTTTTGCAATGCTTTCCAAATTACCCCTGACTCTGTCCAGCCCTTTTCCACCCGCCATGGTGCAGAACCTCCCTTAAGGGGTCTGTCTCTGAAGTCACCGAATGCCATTGCAGCCTGAGGGTGCCTTATCTGGAAGATAAGAAGGATCGGGCCTGACTTAGGCTTAAATGGGGACCACCTGGGGGAATGGGGTTGCAGGCTTTCAGCTTCTGGTTCCCTTCCCAATTTCTCTTGCTTGTCCAAAACTTCCCAACTTCCCCCTGACACTCTGGCTTTACCTTTCCCTCTCCCACATGCCTGCACCTTTGCCTCAACCTTGGACATTGTAGCAGCTTGAGGGTGTCCCAGCCTAGAAGCTAAGGAGGGTCAGGCCTCACTGTGGCTGGAATGGGGAACTGCTTGGGGAGACTGAGGGCTAGAGGCTTTTGGGTTCCCACTTGCTGCCTTTTTTTTACTTGTCACAATGCTTTCCAACCACTGGCTAACTCTCTGGCCTTCTCTTTTCACCTTGCCTGCTTTCCCCTGAAGCCAGGCGCCTCCTCATGGAAGTCTGTCATGGCACCTCCCAGATGCAACAGCAGCCTGAGTTTGCCTCAGCTCAGGACTAAGCAGGGTCA
Organism: Cebus imitator; assembly: GCF_001604975.1. NCBI lineage: Eukaryota > Metazoa > Chordata > Mammalia > Primates > Cebidae > Cebus > Cebus imitator. Next base: position 121,770 of record NW_016108193.1, on the reverse strand, counting down.
GGGCTGGCTGGGGCTTGGATGGTGGAACACCTGGGGAGATAAGAGCCTGGAATCTTTTGGCTTCCTGCTCCATTCATCTTTCTCCTGCTTGTTACAGTGCTTCCAAACTAACCGTTTACTCTCTGGCCCCTTGTTTTTCATCCCTATCCACCTGCACTCTTGCCTGAACCTCCCTGTAGGGTTCATTTGAGTAGCTACCTGGAGGCTTTTGGCTTCCAGCTCCCTTTCCACTTTATCCTGATTGCCACATTGCTTCCCAACCACCCCCTTACTTACTGGCCTCATGTTTGCTGCTTGCCTTTGCCCAACTGTGGTTCTGGGCCTCACTGTAGAACTCAGCCTAGGCAGCCCCCAAACACCATAGCAGTCTTAGAGTCAGAGAGAAGTTGAGAAGTTGTGCCAAGGGAAAATGCGGGAAAAGAAAAGGAAGCCCAAAGCCTCCAGGTCCAGTCTTTCTTCCCTTGTTTAAGTGCCATCTAGGACTGACCCTGATTAGCTTACAGGCTGGGGCAACTTCAGGCTGCTAGGGCAACTGGGGGCTGCCAGAACAGACTCCTACAGGGAAGTCCTAGGCTGAGGCAGGGCACAAATGGGCAAGAAAGTGAAGATCAGAGAGTCAGAGGGCAGTTGGAAAGAGTTGCCAAAATTAAGGGAAAGCAGGAAGTGATCAGAAGGCCAAAAACCTTTAGCCACGTGACTCCTCAGGTGGTCCCTTATCTAAGTCACAGCCATGCCCTGCGCTGCTTGGCTTGCATGCTGTGGCGCCCTCAGGCTACTATGCCAATTGGGGTCAGCCAGGACGGACACAAATGGGGAGGTCTCACTGTGACACTGCCTAGTGGAACTGTGAGAAAAGGGCCACTGTCCTCCAGATCGCAGAATGGTAGATCCACCAACAGCTTGCACCATGCACCTGGAAAAGCCACAGACACTCAATGCCAACCTGCAAAAGCAGCAGGAATAGGGCTGTATTCTGCAAAGCCATGTAGGGCAGAGCTGCCCAAGGCCATGGAAGCCCACCTCTTATATTAGTATAACCTGGATGTGAGATGTAGAGTCAAAGGAAACCATTTTGGAAGTTTAAGGTTTAATTACTGCTCTGTTGGACCCTATTAGATTTTGGACTTCCTTGGAGCCTGTAGATTCTTTGTTTGGGCCAATTTCTCCCATTTGGAATAGGTGTGCTTGCCCAATGTCTGTACATGCATTATATCTAGGAAGTAACTAACTTGCTTTTTATTTTACAGGCTCATAGGTGGAAAGGACTTGCCTTCCCTCGAGTTGGACTTTGGACTTGGACTTTTTGGTTAATGCTGGAATGAGTTAAAACTTTGGGGGACACTTCTTTGTGTTTTCAAATGTGAGGACATAAGATTTGGGACAGATCATAGGTAGAATGATAAGGTTTGGCTTTGTGTTCCCACCCAAATATCTCACCTTGAATTGTAATCCCATAATCTCCATGTGTCATCAAAGGGACCCAGTGGGATGTAATTGAATCATGGGGGTAGTTTTCCCCATGCTGTTCTCATGATGGTGAATTATCATGAGATCCGATGGTTTTATAAGTGTCTGGCATTTCCCCTCCTGACACTCATTCTCTTTTCTGCCCCCCTGTGGAAAGGTGCCTTCTGCCATGGTTGTAAGTTTCCTTAGGCCTTCCCAGACATGTGGAATTCTGAGTCAATTAAGTCTTTTTTCTCTATAAATTCCCCAGCCTCACGTATTTCTTCATAGCAGTGTGAGAACAGACTAACACATTGGACTAGAAAAAAAACATTTAAAATACTTTCCAGTGCTCTAATTCTATAACTGTCAAAGGCCCCTGAGCTTGGAAGTTTGGAAAATGAGACAATAAATTGGTTAGTATGTAAAGACAAAATTTAGAAGAAATCAGAATGTAGTTGACTGGGTCTCTTGGGTCTGGTATTGAGCTCCTGAATACAACTATAAGCAATTATATAATTGAGTGTAATGAAGAAGGGGTTATAATACTAAAGAGAAAAAAATTTCTCACTTTTTTCCCTAAGAGCAGAGTTGTATAGTCCTATCAAACACTAGAGTTTATGCTTTGATTTTCCTTTGTGTTTAAACAATTCCCTAAGTACTACACTAAATAAAGAGAAGAATAATGGCCAAGACTGCTTTGGCCAGTGTATCAAAAATGACAAATAGACCCATGAGAAATAGTATATTCCTGTAAACAAACAAAAGGGCAGCTATGAAAATAGCTCTCAGTCCTACACTAAGCCACTCCCAAAGAAGGACAAAAAGAATGCAATCAGCACATTTTCAGAGTTTAAAATTGTTATCCACAGATCAGGGACTCAGAATTCCAATGTGCTTTATGTTTTTCTTCATCCTTCATATAAATGAGCTTAGCCTAGGCTCTCACTAAGGTTGTGAGCCTTTAGAATTCTGCTTTTGCTTGCAATTGATAGGATTTTGCCCTTTTTTCAAAAGAAAAAAATGCATTAAAGATTTCATTCTTTATAGTTTTCCAAACAACATGAGCTCAGCAAACAGATTTAGTTTTAAAAGTAACTTATCAACATTGACAGCGTTCTCTTAAGAACAGCTGTTGCCTCATAGACTACAGCATGAACATACCCCTGAATTTAGAAACAATTCTGCTTAGAAGGAATCTTGCACATTTAGCAACACCCTCCCCTTAATTACCAAAGACATTTGCATGAAAGCCTGATCTTTGGCAACTCCACCTTATTATTCTTTCCTAGGTTTTTAAGCCATGAAAGGTATCATTCTATAAGGATGAGTTTAGCTTACAAAGGAAGAGTTATGTTCTCTTTGCATGCTTCAGTCTAACGGGCCATTTTTGACTTTTAGAATTGCTTTTTCCTTTCTTTTACAGAGATGACTATTAAAACTAGTTATTTTGCAATCCTAATTGTGAGCTGCAAGGCCATATGAGTCTTGGCTCTGACAGTATAAAATAAATTTATAAAGGAAGACATTATTCTTCATTCTTTTAATGTTTGAGATGCTAAGGAGAATTTGCATAATATATGTTTTGCAATTTTTGTGAAATGCCATACCACACTTTTACAGCTGACATTAGTCTTAAGGGTACTGGGTGCATGAAGCTATGTATGAGAGGAGATAGGCTGGTGAAAGAGAGAGAAAAGCAAAATAAAAAATATTGATGTAGTAAACATTAAAATTATTTCACTATTTGTTGAGAGTAATTGTTTATGATATAGAGTGGTTTCTGCACACTATTTGCCTCCTACATATGTCTGAAAATAAATTCCTACTAATTATTGGGAGAGCTTAATGTTAAAATAAGCAAAGTTAATATTCACAAATGATTATTTTAAAGTCTTAAAAAGTTTTTCATTTCCTATGTTAATGTACTGTATGTGCACAAAGTAAAATTTGGGGGCTTTCATTTTATTAGGAAATGTTTTAGGAATTAAATATTATTCTAAGGAAAATAGAATTAAGTACATAGTTGAATACTATTTTAAGGAAAATAGAAATAATTAAGTACAAAATTGAATATTCTAAGGAAAATAATAGAAATAATTGAGAGCATAAATTAAGGGAGGCATGAAGAGTACTTAGTCAGCAGAGCATCTAATGCTCTAAAGAGGACGTGGTAGCTTTTCTTAGGGATAACCTGAAGTAGGTAAGTACAATCAGAGTAAAAGTAGTAGATGAAGGCAACGCAAAGGGGAGGCTCAGAGTGTAACAAACCACTTGCTGTTTGATTTAGCTTGGAGTCAACCCTAAGTACAGTATTCCTGAAGACACATCAATATCAGTAAGAAACTAGTATAACAGAGGAAAAGAAATAATGTTCTCCATATAAGATCTAATTCATTTTTATTGCTTATGAAAATCATATTTCCAACATTTAAAAAAGTTAGGTAAGTTGGCATAGCTTATACAAAAAGACAAGTGCATAAAAATGCTTTGCATATATGTAGTATGGTGTCATTAGTTGGTTTTTTTCTTTGTCTTGCTTTCTGCATCTTCCAAAAATTGTAAAACAAATATTCAATTACTCAGGATGGACCAGATTATGTAACCCTGACAAATAACCCTACAATCTCTATAGTTTAACACAACAGAAGATTATTTTTCACTCATGTCACACATCCAACGTGGGTGAACAAGAGCGTTTTTGTTTGTTGGTCACTCAGAAACCTGGGTAATGAAGAAATCATTTGAGCAAATGCCTCCATAACAATAGCAGCAGTAGAAAGGGAATGTGAATCTCAAATTTTCTCCCGAAGTACCACTTAGAAGTAATACTTTTATATTCCATTCACATTTCATTGGGAAAAACAAGACACATTATCTATCACACTTACTACCAAATGAAATGGAGAAGTACAATCCTACCCATATTCAGAGAACTATTTTCTAAAATGCATTAATGTCTGCTAAAAACACTTATTACCCACTAATTATATTTTTAAATTTTACTTTTGAAAGAAAATGTTTTATAATATCTTTTATAAAATGGAGACAATATTTGCACACTATTTTATCAACTGATTTTTTTCTTTTAGCATCAGATAAATATTTGAAGTATTATAAAACATTCCAATAAACATTGTTAAATCCTATAGATGACACATATTTTATTTAAACAATCCTCAACTACTGGACTTTTAGTTATTTCTTATGTTCTTGAAAAGAATAATAAAGAAAAAATGAATTGGATGATCAGAAAGAAGATACATGTAGAAGAAAAACAACTTGAACATGATACTAAAGTCTCCAATAGGAGGCCGTGAGAGAGAAAACCAGGCCTGAGAAGAGGAAATAGTCACATTGATGCTTTTATTGGAGCTTTGGGTGGTAGACTTCACACATATAGATGCATAGTATGCGGTTAACAGAAAAACCTTGAGAGGATTTTATGTAGAATCCAAAACTACAAGTGAAAGAATGTATAGAGTGATTCAATTTTGGATTGATGATACTCCACACTCCATATCATACATTGAAAATTAGAGGTCAACTGTATTTATACAGACCACAGCTAAAAGTTATAATGTAAAATCTATTCAAAGATAACATCACAACAAGAAAATGGAAATTATGAATAAGTAATTCAAACAAATGATATAATTCTTGGTTTTTCAAACAAAATCATGCCCCTCAATTGGTACAGCATCTACTTGGAGTTATTTTTTCAATAACAGTGGCATATTTGCCCTGGTACCTTCACACAAGGTTCTCAATTGAACTCAACACTTTACTAGGTGCTGAAGGAGGTTCAGAGTACATGATAGACATGTGTATAATATACCTGTGAAATCAAAATTAGCACATGCAAGACATCAAAAGAATAATTAAGTTTACCATGGAACTGGCTATTACGGCCAGCAAAACTAAGCAAAGAGTTATTTATGGGTTAAAACATAATGAAAGTTGTAATTGCAGAAGGTGGGATTTGAGCACAATGTTGAATGATAAGCAGCAGGAGGTTAAAAACCTATTTAATTGGAGAGGTGGTGAGGCTGGCATTATGCAATCATCATAGAAATTATTGCAAAATGCCAGTAGGGATAGGTGATTCTGCTGATCTCAAATGGAGGGTGCTTGAAAATGCAATTGGAAAGTTAGGATGCAAAATAAAAATTTTTAAAATAAGAAAGTCAGGATGGGACCAAAGGATGGAGGCTTTGGAAAAGCAAGAAGCAGCTTTTGAGAATTCTTGTAAAAGGTTCTCAAAAAAAGATTAATCCAAAGAAATTGATGTTTTAATTAAATTAGTCAGATAGTGATAAGCCTGATTGATTGAAATCACATTCATTCCACTCAAGCATCGTACACACACACACATACACACACGCACAGAGTACACTAAGCACATATAAACACATACAGGCAATAATTAGTGTCCTTTATTCTTCAGCCTACCATAAGATTTCAGATATAAAACAATAGCAAACATAATAAATAAAAATAAACATAACTGGTGTCTATATACTCCTTAAATCTATCTCTACCACTACATATTGTATCTCTAAGGTGGGAACTATGTCTTATGTAGCTTTGTATACCCAGTCCTTAACACAGTATCTACCACATAGACAAAAAGTTTTGAATACAAGATTGAAGAAACTAAAGTATGAAAAATGACACAGTCCTCATTGTAAGCATACCAAGTATTTGAAACAGAATTTCATTTAGAAATTATAGAAAAATAACTAAAATGTTAGTTCCCTTTATGTGCCTGATATCTTCCATTTGGCTCTCCAGCCTCCAGATCCATACTCCACCTTTTACCACCCTGCTCCAAACCTTAAAAAGCTAACTGGTATGTATCACAACAAAATTCCTTTCCATTTGAGTTTAGCCACTTGGAGAATGGACAGAAGGAGGAAAGCAAAACATTTATATTCTATATGTCCAAGGCCAGTGTGGCCAGATTATATCTCTTAACCAAAGGTCATGACACTTCCCAAGGTTGCTGTTACTAGCAATCTCACTTAAAACTCTATTATGCCTAGACGAACTCTTGTGACTAGCCCCTATCTAAATAAACTGTGTTCAAATTTTCTTTCTTAGAATGTGCCATGTGCTTGCTGCTGGGCCCTTGACTGTTTAAATTCATTTTCTTCTAGGATGAGAAAAGGCAAGAAAAGCTACTCAGTGAGGAAAGACATCTCTGTAAAGAACTTTTTTAGAGGTTGGTCCCATTTCTCAACTTGAGTTGAATAAAAAATTACTGAATTAAATTATAACTCACTCTAACATTCTCCACAGATGGAAAACTAAATTACAGCATGTTGATAAGAGATTCACAATAAACAATATTTTTTAAATTTTAGATAAATAGCAGAAACATTTATAGACATTTATAAGAAATAAAATACTTTTTAGTTGTTGTGCTTTGGGCTCATTAAGAACAAATTTCCAGATCCAGATCCAAGATGGCCGTTTAGGAACAGCTCAGCATTGCAGCTCCCAGTGAAAGTGCAGAGGGTGAGTAGACGTCACATTTCCAGACGGATTTTTATTGCCCACGGACCAGGAGATTCCCAGGAGGAGGAGCCCCATGGGTCGCCAGCATGGCTGTTTTGGCCGGCGGGGCAGGTTCGGTCCCGCCGCTGTTTTGGCCCATGCAGCTGCTTTGTGGTGCCCTGGCACGGCAGTGCTCCATACAAAATACACTAGTCCGGGTGCCCTTCTAGCCAGCGATTGGAGCCCTGGGAGGGCGCAGTCATCCATTCATCTGACTAAAAAGTGGGTCTGAAACAGGGAGCCAGGCCAGGAGATCCCCAGGCAAAAACAAACAAACAAAGAAAAAAGCCCCATGAATCTCAGCACTGCTGTTTGAGCTGGCACAGTGAGTCACCACAGGGGAATTCATGAAGACCCCAGCGCCTCTTCAACACGCGACTGAAACACCTGGGAGAGACTCGACCATTCAACTAAAAAACAAAAGGCTCTGACACAGGGTGCCAGGTGATCAGGCTTGGCTGGTCCCACCCCAACAAAAGAACAGCAATCAGAAACTCTTTGGATTGAGAGTTTCACAGCAAGCACAGTTGAACCCGGGACAGTCCAGCTCTGTGGGGGAGGGGCGTCTGCCATTACCAAGGCAGCTCGCTGTTGCTGAGGCAACCTGCCACTGCCAAGGCAACCTGCCATTACAGTGAGAGTCTGCCAATACAGAGGCGGGCCACCAATGCTGAGACAGTTCTAACTACACCCATATAAACAGGACTGCAGGGAAGTTCACAGGACAGCAGAGCAGAGACCACAGCAGCTCACCAAAGCCTCTGCAGGCAGACAGTGACTAGGCTGCCTCCTTGCTGTGCAGGGCAGCCCTGGGGGAAAAAAGGGCAGCAACACAACCGAAACTCATAAATAAAGCCCTAATTTCAAGGGACAGAGCACCTGGGGGGAAAAAAAATAGGTGTTTATGAGTCCTGCTGCAGCAGACCTAAACTTACCTGCCCAGCAGCCCTGGATGAAAAACGGAGCTCACAACTCAGTACTTGAGCTTATGTAAAGGACAGACTGTCTCCTCAAGCAGATCCCTGACCCCTGTATATCCAAAGAGTCACCTCATAAAGGGGAGATCAGACTGACATTTAGCGGGTATCCTTCTGGGACAAAGATAGCAGAAAAAGAAACTGGTAGCAACCGTTACTGTTCTGCAGCTGTTGCAGGCAATCCCCAGGCAAGCAGGGCCTGGAGTGGACCTCAGCAGCTCTGCAGCAGAGGGGCCAGACTGTTAGAAGGAAAACTAAGAAACAGAAATAACTTCATTATCAACAAATTGGACGTCCTCTCAGAGACTCAATCTGAAAGTCAGCAAATACAAAGGCGACAGGTGGATAAATCCACAAAGATGGGAAGAAACCAGCGCAAAAAGGATGAAAACACCCAAAATCAGAACGCCTCTCCTCCTACAAGGGTTCACAACTAATCACCAGCAAGGGAACAAGATTGGATGGAGAATGAGTGTGATGAAATGACAGAATCAGACTTCAGAAGGTGGGTAATAAGGAATTCCGTGAGCTAAAAATACATGTTCTAACTCAATGCAAAGAAACTAAGAATCTTGAAAAATGATTTGAAGAAATGCTAGCAAGAATGGACAAATTAGAGAGGAATATAAGTGAATTCATGGAGCTGAAAAACACAACATGACAACTTCACGAAGCATACACAAGTTTCAGCAGAAGAAAGGATATCAGAGGTCGAAGATCAACTCAATGAAATAAAACGAGAAGGAAATATTAGAGAAAAAGGGGTAAAAAGGAATGAACAGTCTCCAGGAACGTGGGACTACGTGAAAAGATGTCATCTACATTTGATAGGTGTACCTGAATGTGATGAAGAGAATGAACACAAGCTGGAAAATACTCTTCAGGATGTTATCCAGAAAAACTTCCCCAACCTAGCAAGACAGGGCAATATTCAAGTCCAAGAAATACAGAGAACACCACAAAGATATTCCTCACGAAGAGCAACCCTAAGGCACATAATCATCAGATTCACCAGGGCTGAAATGAAGGAGAAAATGCTAAAGGCAGCCAGAGAGAAAGGTCGGGTTACCCACAAAGGGAAGCCCATCAGACTCACAGCAGATCTCTCAGCAGAAACCCTACAAGCCAGAAGAGAGTGGGGGCCAAAATTCAACATCCTTAAAGAAAAGAACTTTCAACACAGAATTACATATCTAGCCAAACTAAGCTTCATAAGTGAAGGAAAAATAAAATCCTTTGTGAACAAGCAAGTATTCAGAGACTTCATCACCACCAGGCCTGCTTTACAAGAGCTCCTAAAAGAGGCTCTACACATAGAAAGAAACAACCAGTACCAGGCACTCCAAAAATAAACCAAATGGTAGAGAGCATCAACACAATGAAGAATCTATATCAACTAATGGGCAAAACAACCAGGTAGCATCAAAATGGCAGTATCAAATTCACACATAACAATATTAACCCTAAATGTAAATGGACTAAATGCCCCAATCAAAAGACACAGACTGGCAAATTGGATAAAAAGCCAAAACCCATCGGTGTGCTGTATCCAGGAAACCCATCTCACATGCAAGGATACACAAAGGCTCAAAGAAAAGTGATGGAGGAAGATTTACCAAGCAAATGGAGAGCAAAAAAAGCAGGAGCTGCAATTCTTATCTCTGATAAAATAGGCTTTAAGGCAATAAAGGTCAAAAGAGACAAAGAAGGACATTACATAATGGTAAAAGGATCAATGCAACAAGAGCTAACAATTCTAATTATATACAGACCCAATACAGGAGCACCCAGATACATAAGGCAAATTCTTAATGACTTACAAAGAGACTTAGACTCCCACACAATAATAGTGGGAGGCTTTAACACCTCATTGTCAATATTAGACAGATCAACCAGATAGAAAATTAACAAGGATATCCAGGACTTGAACTCAGACCTGGAAAAAGCAAACCTAATAGACATTTACAGAACTCTCCACCACAAACACACAGAATATACATTCTTCCCAGCACCACATCACACCCACTCTAAAATTGAACACATAATTGGAAGTAAATCACTCCTCAGCAAATGCTAAAGAATGGAAATCATAACAAACAAGTCTCTCAGACCACAGTGCAATCAAGTTAGAACTCAGAATTCAGAAACTAACTCAGAACCTCACAGCCTCATGGAAACTGAACAACTTGCTCTTGAATGTTGACTGGATAAACAATGAAATGAAGGCAGAAATAAAGTCGTTCTTCGAAACCAACAAGAATGAAGACACAACATACCAGAATCTGTGGGACACATTTAAAGCAGTCTCTAGAGGAAAATATATAGGAATGAGTGTCCACATGAGAAGAATGGAGAGATCTAAAATTGACACCCTATCATCAAAATTGAAAGAGCTAGAGGAGCAAGATTTAAAAAATACAAAACCTAGCAGAAGACAGGAAATAACTAAGACCAGAGCAGAACTGAAGGAGATAGAGACACAAAAAACTCTTCAAAAATCAATAAATCCAGGAGCTGATTTTTCACAAAGATCAACAAAATAGACAGACCACTAGCCAGATTAATAAAACAGAAAAGAGAGAATAACCAAATTGATGCAATAAAAATGATAAAGAGGATATCACCACCGATTCCACAGAAATTCAAACCATCATCAGAGATTGTTACAAACAACTCTATACACATAAACTAGTAAACATGGAAGAAATGGATAAATTCCTGGACGTTTCCCTCCTCCCAAGCTTAAACCAGGAAGAAGTCGAATCCCTGAATAGGCCAATACCAAGGTCTGAAGTTGAGGCAGCAGTTAAAAGCCTACCACACAAAAAAAATCCCAGGTCCAGACGGGTTCACAGCCGAATTCTACCAGACATACAAAGAGGAGCTGGTACCATTCCTTCTGAAACTATTCCAAATAATCCAAAAAAAGGAAATCCTTCCCAAGTCATTTTATGAGACCAACATCATCCTGATACCAAAACCTGGCAGAGACTCAACAAGAAAAGAAAACTTCAGGCCAATATCCATGATGAACATAGATGCAAAAATCTTCAATAAAATACTGACAAGTCGATTGCAGCAGCAAATCAAAAAGCTTATCCACCATGATCAAGTAGGATTCATCCCAGGGATGCAAGGCTGGTTCAACATACGCAAGTCTATAAACGTAATTCACCACATAAACAGAACCAAAGACAAAAACCACATGATTATCTCAATTGATGCAGAGAAGGCCTTTGACAAAATTCAACAGCCCTTTCTGCTAAAAACCCTCAATAAACTAGGTATTGACAGAACGTATCTCAAAATAATAAAAGTTATTTATGACAACCCAACAGCTAATATCATACTGAATGGGCAAAAACTGGAAGCATTCCC
>NW_016108193.1:103693-109002 GCF_001604975.1 Cebus imitator | reverse complement strand
TATAAGGACACGTGCACACGAATGTTCATTGCAGCACTGTTTACAACAGCAAAGACCTGGAAGCAACCCAAATGCCCATCGACGATAGACTGGATAGGGAAAATGTGGCACATATACACCATGGAATATTATGCAGCCATCAAAAAAGATGAGTTTGGGTCCCTTGTAGGGACATGGATGAACCTGGAAACCATCATTCTCAGAAAACTGACAGAAGAGCAGAAGATCAAACCGCATGTTCTCACTCATAGGTGGGTGTTGAACAATGAGAACACATGGACACAGAGAAGGGAGCACTACACACTGGGGTCAGTTGGGGGGAAATAGGGGAGGGACAGTAGGGGGTGGGGAGCTGGGGAGAGATAGCAAGGGGAGAAATGCCACATGTAGGTGATGGGGAGAAAGGCATCAAATCACACTGCCACGTGTGTACCTATGCAACAATTTTGCATGTTCTTCACATGCACCCCAAAACCTAAAATGCAATAAAATAAATAAATGGAAAAAAAAAGAAAATAATTTCATATCCAGCCACACTAAAATTCATAAGTGAAGGCGAAAGAAAATCCTTTATGGACAAGGAATCACTGAGAGATTTCATCACCACCAGTCCTGCCTTACAAGAGCTCCTGAAAGAAGCACTAAACAAGTAAAGGAACAACAAGTACCAGCCACTCCAAAAATGTAACAAATGGTAAAGATAATCAACACAATGAAGAAAATATGTCAACTAATTGTCAAAACAATCAGCTAGCATCAAAATGGCAGGATCAAATTCACACATAACAATATTAACCTTAAATGTAAATGGACTAAATGCCCCAATCAAAAGACACAGACTGGCAAATTGGATTAAAAGCCAAAACCCATCGGTGTGCTGTATTCAGGAAACCCATCTCATGTGCAAGGATACACATAGGCTAAAATAAAGAGATGGAGGAAAATTTACCAAGCAAATGGAGAGCAAAAATAGCAGAAGTTGCAATCCTAGTCTCTGATAAACTGGTCTTTAAAACAACAAAAATCAAAAGAGACAAAGGGCATTACATAATGGTAAAAGGATCAATTCAACAAGAAGAGCTAATGATACTAAATATATAAGCACCAAATACAGGAGCACCCAGGTTCATAAAGCAAGATCTTAATGACCTACAAAGAGACTTAGACTCCTATACAATAATAGTGGGAGACATTAACAATCAACTGTCAATATTAGACAGACCAACGAGATAGAAAATTAACAAGGACATCCAGGACTTGAACATAGATCTGGACCAAGCAGACCTAATAGGCATCTACAGAAATCTCCACCCTAAATCCACAGAATATACATTCTTCTCAGCACACGACACTTACTCTAAAATTGACCACATAATTGGAAGTAAATCACTCCTCAACAAATACAAAAGAACGGAGATCATAACAAACTGTCTCTCAGACCACAGTACAACTAAATTTGAACTCCGAATTTAAAAACTAACTCAGAACTGCACAACATCACGAAAACTGAACAACTGGCTCCTGAATGTCAACTGGATAAACAATGAAATGAAGGCAGAAATAAAGATGTTCTTTGAAACCAATGAGAACAAAGACACAATGTACCAGAATCTCTGGGACACAATTAAAGCAGTGTCTAGAGGGAAATTTATAGCAATAAATGCCCAACAGAGAAGTGAGGAAAGATCTAAAGTCAACACCCAATTGTCAAAATTGAAGGAGTTAGAGGAGCAAGATCAAAAAAACCTCAAAAGCTAGTAGAAGACAAGAAATAACTAACATCAGAGCAGAACTGAAGGAGATAGAGACACAAAAAACCCTTCAAAAAATCAATAAATCCAGGAGTTGGTTTTTTGAAAAGATCAACAAAATAGACTGCTAGCCACATTAATAAAAAAGAAAAGGGAGGAGAATCAAATAGATGCAATAAAAAACGACAAAGGGGATATCATCACTGACTCCACAGGAATAAAAATTATAATCAGAGACTACTAAAAATAACTTTATTCACATAAACCAGTAAACCTGGAAGAAATGGATAAATTCCTGGACATTTACACTCCCTAGCCTAAACCAGGAGCAAGTTGAACCCTTGAACAGACCAATAACAATGACTGAAGTTGAGGCAGCAATTAATAGCTTACCAACCAAAAAAAGTTCAGGCCCAGATGAGTTCACAGCAGAATTCTACCAGATGTACAAAGAGGAGCTGGTATCATTCCTTCTGAAACTATTCCAAACATTGCAAAAAGAGGGAATCCTTCCCAAATCATTTTAGGAGACCAACATAATCCTGATACAAAAACCCGGCAGAGACTCAACAACAACAACAACAAAATTCAGGCATATATCTATGATGAACACAGATGCAAAAATCTTTAATAAAAACTGGCAAACCGATTGCAACATCAAAAAACTTATCCACCACAATCAAGTACACTTCATTCTGGGGATGCAAGGCTGGTTCAACCTATGCAAGTCTATAAATGTAATCCACCACATAAACAGGACCAAAGACAAAAACCACATGATTATCTCAATAGATGCAGAGAAGGCCATCGACAAAATTCAACCGCACTTTATGCTAAAAACTCTCAATAAACTATATATAGAAGGAACAAAGCTCAAAATAATAAAAGCTATTTATGACAAACCTACAGCCAATATCATACTAAATGGGCAAAAACTGGATGCATTCCTTTTAAAATCCGACACTGGATAACAATGTCTTCTGTCACCACTCATATTCAATGTAGTATTGGAAATTCTAGCCAGAGCAATTAGTCAAGAAATATAAAGTGTATTCAATTAGGAAAGGAGAAAGTCAAATTGTCTCTATATGCAGACGACATGATTGTATATTTAGAAGACCCTGTCATCTCAGCCCAAAACCTGCTTAAACTGATAAGCAAATTCAGCGAAGTCTCAGGATACAAATTCAATGTGCAGAAATCACAAGCATTTGTATACACCAAGAAGAGACTAACAGAGAGCCAAATCATGCACAAACCCTCATTCACAATTGCTACAAAGAGAAGAAAATACCTAAGAATACAATTAACAAAGGACAAAAAGGATCTCTTCAAGGAGAACTACAAACCACTGCTCAAGGAAATAAGATAAGACACAAACAAATGGAGAAATATTTCATGCTCATGGTTAGGAAGAATCAATATCGTGAAAATGGCCATACTGCCCAAAGTAATTTATACATTCAATGCTATCCTGATCAAGCTATGAATGACCTTCTTCACAGAACTGGAAAAATCCACCTTAAACTTCATATAGAACCAAAAGAGAAACCGCATAGCCAAGACAATTCTAAGCAAAAAGAACAAAGTAGGAGGCATCACGCTACCTGATTTCAAACTATACTACAAAGCTACAGTAATGAAAACAGTATGGTACTGGTACCAAAACAGAGATATAGACGAATGGAACAGAACAGAGGCCCTGGAGGCAATGACACACGTCTACAACCATCTGATCTTTGACAAACCTTACAAAAACAAGCAATAGGGAAATTATTCTCTGTTTAATAAATGGTGCTGAGAAAACTGGCTAGCAGTGTGCAGAAGGCAGAAACTGAACCCCTTCCTGACACCTTACACGAAAATTAACTCCAGATAGATTAATGACTTAAACATAAGATCTAACATCATGAAAACCCTAGAAGAAAACCTAGGCAAAACCATTCAGGGAATAGGCATAGGCAAGGACTTCATGACTAAAACACCAAAAGTATTGTCAACAAAAGCCAAAATAGACAAATGGGACCTAATTAACCTCCAGAGCTTCTGCACAGCAAACGAAACAATCATTAGAGTGAACCGGCAACCAAAAAAATGGGAAAAATATTTTGCAATCTGCCCATCTGACAAAGGACTAATATCCTGAATCTATAAAGAACTAAAACAGATTTATAAGAAAACAAACAAACAAACCCATCTAAAAATGCGAGAAAGATATGAACAGACACTTTTCAAAAGAAGTCATATATGAGGTCAACAAACATAAGAAAAAATGCTCATCATCACTGATTGTTAGAGAAATGCAAATCAAAACTACATTGAGATATCATCTCACGCCTGTTTGAATGGTGATCATTAAAAAATCTGGAGACAACAGTTGCTGAAGAAGATGTGGAGAAATACAAACACTTACACTGCCGGTGTGAGTGTAAACTAGTTCAACCATTGTGGAAGACAGTGTGGCGCTTCCTCAAGGACCTAGAAATAGAAATTCCATTTGACCCAGCCATCCCATTTCTGGGTATATACCCAAAAGATTATAAGTCATTCTATTATAAGGACACAGGCACAGGTATGTTTATAGTGGCACTGTTTACAATAGAAAGACCTGGAACAAATCCAAATGCCTATCGAGGATGGACTGGACAAGGAAAATGTGGCACATATACACCATGGAATACTATGCAGCCATAAGAAATGATGAGTTCACATCCTTTGTAGGGACATGGATGAATCTGGAAAACATCATTCTCAGCAAACTGACACAAGAACAGAAAATTAAACAACACATGTTCTCATTCGTAGGTGGGTGTTGAACAATGACAACACATGGACACAGAGAGGGGAGCATCACACACTGGGATCTGTTAGGGGGCCAAGGGAGGGACAGCAGGACGGTGGGGAGGTTGGGGTGGGATAACATAGGGAGAACTGCCAGATGCACATGACGGGTGTATGGAGGCAGCAAACCACATTGCCATGTGTGTACCTATGCAACAATCCTGCATGATCTGCACATGTACCCCAGAACTTAAAGTACAATAATTAAAAAAAAAAACACACTTCCTCCTTGGCCACCACAGAGTACACAAAACCAGCATTTAAAAATAAAAATCTTGGAAAAATGTCCTAACTCTATAGCCCATCTGTGTTTTCATTACACCTAGCAAGGTAAACCTCCAATCTGGATGAAACCAGATATTTGCTTTCTCTAAGCCAGCACCAGGTCAGCTAGGTGCTGCTGAAGAAGGTCACACAATGGTGCAAACTGAATTCTAGTACGTTCATAACAGTAATCTCAGTGGGAACAGCTCACACTTGCAAAATTCTTCTTGTGTTTCCTTGCTCAACTCCTGTGCTCAGAAAAGTTTTCCAAGTCATCTCTATGCTCTTCAAACTCCTGATCTTCACCTTTCCTTCCAGTTTAAAAGATGATCATGCCTAATAATTCACATAAGTGCTGAGATTATCAACAAAACATGAACATTCTAGCACCTACCACGTCTATACACTATCCTTCTTTCCTCGTGTTTCAACAGAAAAGGGAAACCATGCCAC
>NW_016108193.1:94443-103643 GCF_001604975.1 Cebus imitator | reverse complement strand
ACCAGGAATATCGCTTCCATAAAATCTTCTCCTCTGTATGTTTATCTCTTCCCCTTAACAAGACTGTCACCATCAGGATTTAACCATACATGTTTCATGTGCCTTTTGCAAATACATGTTTCATGTATTTATAAGTATTCATGATAATGTCATCTCTCTCCAATACTACCTTATCGTATAAGAATTATATATCATGCAACTCTAAGATCTTTGATTTTCTAAGAACAAGTGATATCTTATTCCCATCATCTTGTCCTTTAGCATGCCTCACAACTGTGTTAAAAATGGCTGCAGATGCCAGGAGAAGTAACACATGCCTGTAGTCCCAGTTACTTAGGAGGCTGAGGCAGGAGGACGCCTTGAGCCCAGGAGTGCAAGGTCAGCCTGGGCAACATAGTGAGCCCCACCTTTCCTCATCTCTTTAAAAAATGGCAGGAAGTGTACAAGCTGCAAGATATTAGGTAGAACAAACCAAAATTTCCCCACATAGTAAAAGAAGTGGAAGTGGTGATATATGGCAAGAATGAGGCCAAATGTAGGAATCATATAGGGCTTAAAGGTCAAGGTATCACAAAGAATCAAACAAAAATCTTTGCTTTTCTTTTAAAAGAATTTTTAAAGTATTAAAGATTTTTAGACAGATATTAAGTATCACTTTTTATAACTTGAAATATACATAATTTTAATGTAAAGAAAAATTTGGACAGGAACAAATTTCTATCTGGAATGAAGAAAACCAGAGAGACTGGGTATCTTGCCTGCACAACTGGGTAGATCACCAAAATAAAGAGAGATTTGGGAAGAAGATCAGAATTCAAGTCCGGTTGGACATTAAGCATTTGCAATGTTTTTGAGTCATCAGCAAGAAAAATGTGGATACCCCCATTTGACCCGGCAATTCCATTATTGGGTATATACCCAAAGGATTATAAATCATTCTATTACAAAAACACATGCACATGTATGTTTATTGTGGCACTGTTTATAATAGCAAAGACTTTGAACCAACTTAAATGCCCATCTATGATAGACTGGATAAAGAAAATGTGGCACATATACACCATGGTGTTGGGATCCAACCCAATCCTGTACATGGGTGCCCTGAGCCCCAGAGGTGATGAAAGAGTGAGAACAGAAATAAGACAGACAAGAGTAGAATTCAACAGCATGGGTCCAGGGTGCCAACACACTGTCTCGGGGTGAACCACATTGGCACTGAGCTCTGGGCTCTATATGCTTTTATTAGGTGCATTATCTTGTTAATCTTGCAGGCTGTGGGGAGAGGGGTTGAGAATAAAGATGGCCAGGGAAAGAGCATGTGTCTGCAGCATTCAATAGCAAATGTGGTTCTTCTAAGAAATCCTAAGGACACTGAGTTTTACCACCCATTGTCTATCCAGGTGCACCTGCAAAGAGGCACAGCAGATAAGGCACCATAAGGTTTGACCACCTACAATGCATTAAAGGATTTTTATCTCCCAAGTATTGTGGACAAAAAGAGATCAGAATTACTCCATATTCTGAGAACATAGGCAGAGCCTGTGGAATTCTGGTTATCTCTGCCCTGCAAGACTTTCCTGTCCTGCAAGCTCCCATCTGCAAAGACCCTCCCAAATCTTGTGAGCAGAGGTTGCATTCCTTCCTGGAGTTCTTTCACAAGCCCTTTTTACGAGACCCTCATGCAGACCCTATGTTGGGAAGAGATCATAGGACCAAAGCAGTCTGTCCTGCTTTGCAACCACACCACAGTGTTCTGCAGTTATAAAGGTGCTCTCAGATTGTCTTTACTATAAGCCTCCTGTTACCACTTGATCTTTGCTTTTATTTTACTGCACCATACTTTGCAGTTTTCTTAATTTGATATTTGATCCGTGGCACAAATCTCAGTGTATAAAAACCCAAGCAAGTTTTTAATTATTTAACCATAAGTAACACAGGTCTGCCCCTGGCCATATTTTCCTACACCATGGAATACTATACAGCCATAAAAAAAAGATGAGTTTATGTTATTTGCTGGGACATGGATAAAGCTGAAGGCCATCATTCTCAGAAAATTGACACAAGAACAGAAAACCAAACACCTCATGTTCTCACTCAAAAGTGGGTGTGGAACAATGAGAAAACATGGACATAGGGAGGGAACATCACACAATGGTGCCTGTCGGGGTGTGTGGGGCAAGGATTGGGATAGCATTAGAAGAAATACCTAATGTAGATGATGGGGCAATGGATGCTGCAAAACACCATGGCACATATATACCTATGTAGGAAACCTGCACATTCTGCACACGTACCTCAGAACTTAAAGTATAATAAAAAATTAATAAAAGAACACTGGTAATTCTAAAAGTCAGAATGTCTTCTTACTTCTAAATTATTTCACTAGCTCCCCTGCAATGGTTTTTAACTAGACTGAAATGGCTAAAGTGATAGACATAAAATTTAGAATCTGGATGACAAGGAAGCTCAATGAGATACAGAAGAAAATTCAACTCCAATACAAAAAAATAAAAATAAAAATAAAAAAACAATAAAATCATCAAACACCCCATGCTCTCACTCATAGGTGGGTGTTGAACAATGAGATCACATGGATACAGGGAGGGGAGCATCACATACTGGGGTCTGTCGGGGGAAATAGGGGAGGGACAGTGAGGAGTGGGGAGTTGGGGAGAGATAGCATGGGGAGAAATGCCAGATATAGATGATGGGGAGAAAGGCAGCAAATCACACTGCCATGTGTGTACCTATGCAACTATCTTGCATGTTCCTCACATGTACCCCAAAACCTAAAATGCAATTTAAAAAAATCAACATAGTCCCTGCCCTGATAGAGCTTAGATCCTAAAGAGTTTCTACAATTATTTGAATATTTTATTGCCTCTTACCTTTTTTAAAAAATCAAAATGCTGCATGCAGTGGCTCATGCCTGTAATCCCAGCACTTTGGGAGGACAAGGCAGCCAGATCGCTTGAGCTCAGGAGTTTGAAACCAGTATGGGCAACATAGCGAGACCTCATCTCTAAAATAAATAAATAAATAAATAAATAAACCAATCAATCAAAACAATGAATAAAAAAAAAAGTGTATTGGCCCTTGTGATGAGAGTGATAGATCTGCTTCAGAGACTAGAAGCTAAGGGAGCACATCATCAAAGCTTTAGCCTCAGCTGCACCCATCCAGAACTTAAGCAGGTAGACAGGCTGCCCAGATGATCATGTGAACACTTTTTTAAAAACTCTTCTAAAGAACAAACGGTTGGAAATATTACCAGAAATTGTTTCTGAACAATAAGACATAGTGAGGGGATTTTATAATGCATTTTAGTTTTCTGGCAATGGAATCCTCCATGATAATGTTCAACTGAATTATTCAACTTTCACTCCTTTGACTTCTAGAAGCATTGTTAGAAAGCATCACGTGCAGGCCCGGCATGGTGGCTCACGCTTGTAATCGTAGCACTTTGGGCAGCCGAGGTGGGTGGATCACCTGAGGTCAGGAGTTCAAGACCAGCCTGGCCAACATGGTGAAACCCCATCTTTAAAAAAAATAATAAATAATAATAAAAAAGAAAGCATCACGTGCAACTTAGGAAACCAGCTGCCTACAAACCTAGCTGTTGATCCTTTATTAGTATAGCCACTATGGAAAGCAGTACATAAGGTCCTCAAAAAATTAAAATAGAACTACCATATGATCTGGTAATCACACTACTGGGTATATATCCAAAAGAAATGAAATCAAATGTCAAAGAGACATCTGCACACTCGCGTTTACTGCAGCAGTATTCACGATAGCCAAGATATGGAATCAACCTACATTCCCATCTAATGATGAATGGATAAAGAAAATGTGGTACATCAGCATGATGGAATATTATTCAGCCAAAACACAGAATGAAATCCTGTCACTTGTAGCAACATAGATGAACCTGGAGCACATTATGTTAAGTGAAATAAGCCAGACACAGAAAGACAAACACTGCGTGATCTCACTCATAGGTGGAATCTAAAAAATTGATCTCATAGAAGTAGAGAGTAAAATAGTGGCTACCAGATGCTGGGAAAAATAGAAGGCAGAGGGGATGGAGAGAGGTTGGTAAATGGATACAAACTTACAGTTAGGAAGACTAAGTGTTCCTGTTCTATTATACAGTAGGGTGACTACAGCAAATAATAATCTGTTGTATATATCAATAAAGCAAGAAGAGAAGACTTTGAATGCTATTAACAGGAAGAAATGATAAATAGGCCAGGTGTGTGGTTCACGTTTTAATCCCGGCACTTTGGGAGGCCAAGGTGGGTGGATCACTCGAAGTCAAGAGTTTGAGACCAGCCTGACCAACATGGTGAAAACCCATCTCTACCAAAAATACAAAAGTTATCCAGTTGCGGGTACCTGTAATCCCAGCTACTTGGGAGGCTGAGGCACAAGAATCACTTGAACCTGGGAGGCAGAGGCCTCAGTGAACAGAGACAGTGCCACTGCACTCCAGCCTGGGCGACAGAGGGAGACTCCATTTAAAAACAAGAAAGAAAGGAAAAGAAAAACAAAGAAAGAAATGATAAATGTTTAGAGAGAGGGGTATGACAATTACCTTGATGTGATCACTATACTATGTACACATGCATTAAAATATACACAATACATTGTATCCCAGAAATATGTGCAATGATTACATTTCAATTATAATTTTTTTAATTTCTAAAAAGAAAAAAAATCATTTTTTAAAATAACCAAATTGAACTTCTCAAACTGAAAAATTTACTATGGGGAACTTCCACCAAGACAGCCGAATAGGAACATCTCCAGAGTGCAGTTCCCAGCAAGAGTGATTCACAAGGCAAGTGATCTCTGCATTTTCAACTGAGGTACCAGGTTCATCTCAATGGGACTGCTTTGACAGTGAGTGTAGCCCAAGGAGGGCAAACTGAGGCAGGGTGGGGCACTGACTAACCCAGGAAGTGCAACAGCCAGAGAACCCTCTGCTCCTACCCAATAAAGGCCATCAGAGACTTTACCAGCCACTCTGGCAATCCAGTTCAGATACTGCACTTCCCCCACCATCCTTACAGCTCACAGACCAGGAGATTCCCGCTGGGCCAACAAGCACTGCAGGTTTCTAGCACAAATCTGGGCAGCCATTTTAACTGACACCTAGAATGCCTGCAAGATAGAGCCACCTATTCCCCTGAAAAAAGGGAGCTGAAGGCAGGCAGCCAAGTGATATTGCTCAGTGGGTCCCAACCCCACAAAGTCCAGCAAACTGAAACCCACTAGCTTGAGAGTTTTGTAGCCAGCGCAGCAGTTTGAGCTCAAATTGGGATGGTCAAGCTTGGTGGAGGGAAGGGCGTCCACCATTACCAAGGTAGTCCATCATTACCAAGGCAGTCCACCATTACCGAGGCAGTCCACCATTACTGAGGCAATTCTAACCTTACCTGTGTAAACAAAATTGCAAGCAAGATAAACAGAGCAGCTGGGTGGAGCCTGAGGCAGCTCAGCAATGCCTCTGCAGGCAGACTGTGTTTAGACTCCCTCCTTGCTGGGCAGAGCATCTCTGAAAAAAGGCAGCAGAATGTCAGGGACTTATAAATAAAGCCCCACCTTCTCAGGACAGAGCACCTAGGAAAAGACACAGTTATGAGTTCTGCCACAGCAGACTTAAATGTCCTTTCCCAGCAGCTAAGAAGAGAGCAACGAAGCTCCCAGCAAAGCACTTGAGCTCTGATAAGAGACAGACTGCCTCCTCAAGCAGTTCTCTGAGCCCTATATACCCGAAGAGTCACCTCATACAGGAGAGCTCTGGCTGACATCTGGTGGGTATCCTTCTGGGATGAAACTACCAAAGGAAGGAAGAGGCAGCAATTTTTACTATTCTGCAGCTGCCGCAGGTGATTCCCAGGCAAGCAGGGTCTGGAGTGGACCTCCTGCAGTCCTGCAGTAGAGTGGCCTATTAGAAGGAAAACAAAAAAACAGGAAGAAATTGCTTCAACATAAACAGAAAGGACGTCCACTCAGAAACCCAACCCGAATGTCACCAACTACAAAGACCAAAGGTAGATAAAACCATGAAGATGAGAAGAAACCAGCACAAAAGATAAAATCACCAAAAACCAGAATGCCTCACCTCCTCCAAGGAATCCCAACTCCTCCCCAGAAAGGAAACAAAACTGGATGGAGAATGAGTTTGATGAAATGACAGAATCAGGCTTCAAAGACTGGGTAATAACAAACTTTTCTGATGTAAAGCAGCATGGTCTAACCCAATGCAAAGAAACTAAGAACTTGAAAAGTGGTTAGATGAAATGCTAACTAGAATAACCAGCTTAGAGAAGAACATAGATGACTTCACAAATCTGCAAAGCACAGCATGACAACTTTGCATAGCATACACAAGTTTCAATAACAGAATAGATGAAGTGGAAAAAAGGATATCAGAGATTGAATATCAAATCAATGAAGTAAAATGAGAATGCAAGATTAGAAAAAAAAAAGAATAAAAGAAAATGAACAAAGTCTCCAAAAAATACTGGATTATATGAAAAGACAAAATCTACATTTGATCGGTGTACCTGAATGTGATGGGGAGAATGAAATCAAGGTGGAAAACACTCTTCAGGATATTATCCAGGAAAGCTTCCCCAACCTAGCAAGGCAGAACAACATTCAAATTCAGGAAATATAGAGAACACTACAAAGATATTCCTCAAGAAGAGCAACCCCCAGGCACATAATTGTCAGATTCACCAGGGTTGAAATGAAGAAAAAAAAAAAAGCTAAAGGCAGCCAGAGAGAAAGGTCAGGTTACCCACAAAGGGAAGCCCATCAGACTAACAGTGGATCTCTCGGCAGAAACCCTACAAGCAAGAAGAGAGTGGGGTCCAATATTCAACATCATTAAGGAAAATAAATTTCAACCCAGAATATCCTATCCAGCCAAACTAAGCTTCATAAGCGAAGGAGAAATAAAATCCTTTATGGACAAGCAAGTGCAGAGACTTCATAACCACCAGGCTTGCCTTATGAGAGCTCCTGAAGGAAGCACAAACTATGGAAAGGAACAATCACTACCAGCCACTGCAAAAACATACAAAACGGTAAAGATGATCAACACAATGAAGAAACCACATCAACTAACTGGCAAAACAACCAGCTAGTATCAAAATGGCAGTAACAAATTCACACATGACAATATTAACCCTAAATGTAAATGGACTAAATGCCCCAATCAAAAGACACAGACTGGCAAATTGGATAAAAAGGCAAAATCTGGGGAAGATCCAAGATGGCTGTTTAGGAACAGCTCGGAGTTGCAGCTCCCAGTGAAAGTGCAGAGGGTGAGTGGACACTGCATTTTTATTGCTCATGGACCAGGGGATTCCCAGGCGGAGGAGCCCCATGGGTCGCCAGCCCGGCTATTTTGTCCAGCGCAGTTCTTTTGGTCAGCACGGCTGCTTTGCCCCATGTGGCTGCTTTGTCAGTGCCCCGGTCGGCAGTCTTCTGTACAATATTCACTGGTCCGGGTGCCCTTTTGGCTGGTGATTGGAGCCCCAAGAAGTCACACATTCATCTGATTAAAGAGGGGAATGAACAGGGAGCCAGGCCAGAAGATTCCTGGGCAAAAAAGCACCACGAATCTCAGCGCCGCTGTTTAAGCAGTGGGTTGCTGCACGGGAAATCACACAGATCCTGGCACCCTTTCAACAGGCGACTGGAATACCTGGGATAAAAAAGAAAAAAAAGGCTCTGAGGCAGGGAGCCAGGTGATCAAGCTTGGCTGCTCCGACCACCACAAAAGAATAGCAATCAGAAACTCTCTGGATTGACAGTTTCACAGCAAGTGCAGCTGAACCTGGGATGGTAAAGCTCTGTGTGGGAGGGGCGTCCGCCATTACCAAGGCACTCCATCACTACGGAGGTAGTCCACCATTGCTGTGGCAGCCTGCCGTTGCCAAGGCAACCTGCCATTGCCAAGGCAACCTGCCATTACAGATAGAGTCACCAATATAGAGGCGGGTCACCATTGCCGAGGCTGTTCTAACTACACCCATATAAATGAGACTGCAGGGAAGGTCACACAACAGTTGGGCGGAGCCCACAGCACCTCAGCAAAGCCTCTGCAGGCAGACAGTGACTAGGCTGACTCCTTGCTGGGCAGGGAAGCCCTGAACAAAAAAAGGCAGCAGCAGAACGGAAACTCATAAATAAAGCCCTAACTCCCTGGGAGAGAGCACCTGGGAACAAAAAGCAGTTTATGAGTTCTGCTGCAGCAGACCTAAACGTACCTGCCCAGCAGCTCAAAATGAACAATGAAGCTCACAGTTCAGCACTTAGGATCCTATAAAGGACATACTGTCTCCTCAAGCAGCTCCCTGACCCCTGTATACCCAAAGAGTCACCTCATAAAGGAGAGATCAGAATGACATTTGGCAGGTATCCTTCTGGGACAAAGATAGCAGAAGAAGAAACTGGTAGCAACCCTTACTGTTCTGCAGCTGCTGCAGGCGATCCCCAGGCAATCAGGGCCTGGAGTGGACTTCAGGAGTCCTACAGCAGAGGGGCCAGACTGTTAGAAGGAAAACTAAGAAACAGAAATAACTTCATCATCAACAAAAAGAATGTCCACTCAGAGACCCAATCTGAAAGTTGGCAACAACAAAGATGACAGGTAGATAAATCCATAAAGATGGGAAGAAACCAGAGCAAAAAGGATGAAACAACTCAAAGCCAGAACACCACTCCTCCTACAAGGGATCACAACTCCTCACCAACAAGGAAACAAGGTTGGATGGAGAATGAGTGTGATGAAATGACAGAATCAGACTTCAGAAGGTGGGTAGTAAGAAACTTCTGTGAACTATAAGAAAGTGTTCTAACACAATGCAAAGAAAATAAGAACCTTGGGGGAGATCCAAGATGGCCGTTTAGGAACAGCTCAGGATTGCAGCTCCCAGGGAAAGCACAGAGGGTGAGTGGACGCCACATCTTTATTGCCCATAGACTAGGAAATTCCCGGGCAGAGAAGCTCCACGGTCGCCAGCGTGGCTGTTTCGGCCAGCACGGCTGCGCCGGCTGGCGCCGCTGCTTTGCCCCGTGCGGCTGCTTTGTCGGCGCCCTGGAGCAGCGGTTCTCCGTACAAAATACACTGGTCCGGGGGCCCTTTTGGCTGGCAATTGGAGCCACGGGAAGTCGCCCAT
>NW_016108193.1:81808-86808 GCF_001604975.1 Cebus imitator | reverse complement strand
TCCCCCACATGCTCCTTAGGGCCAGCTGGGTCCCCACCCCCAACCCCAGGAGTCCCTCTCTCCTGGGCCTCAGCCTATGCAATACCCTTTGCCCTGGGGACTTATTGAGGCCCCCACCTGGGACCCAGCCAATAGACAGGAGGCCACCTGAGACCCTCAGGAGTCTTTGTGGGAGGAGTGGGGGCTCCATGGAGCCCACAGAGAACTCTTAGGGGTGTGGGAGAGACCTTATCTCCTGCTAGGAGGAGGTGGAAAGTCCGGGATACACTCCCTCAAGGAGGCTCCTCCTCCATTCAAGACAGTCGCCAAAATGTAGGTGCCTCCTTCCCTGACCCATACTGAGGCAATCAAGCTGTCAGACAGGGCACATAACCAGGGAGCAGGCTCATGTCTTCCTGGAGAACCACCTCTGTTGGTTCTCCCTGCCAAGCTCCAAACTCACTCAGCCAGCACCCAGGCCAGGGTCCCAGAGAAGAGCCCACCACCGCAGCACCATCCCTGCCTTACACAGGGAAATGAAACAGTTCTGTGTCTCTGTTCCCACTTTCACCTGCTAGGGGCCTCGGGATGGCTGATAGGAAAGACCAGGAAGAGCGTGATTCCTGCCCAATTGTGGCCAGCATCTGGATTCTCCCAGAGGGCTGGATTGGGCCTCAGCGAGTGTTCTTCCACCTCCCACCTTCCCTACCTGAGGCTCAGGGCTCTCCAGGCGCTACAACCCAACCTGAGGCAGTCCAAAGTCTCCAGTGGAGGGGAATGTGAACCAATGGGTCTCTGTCCCGTTTTCCCTACCCGCCTTGAGCATAACTCTGGTACCTGGTGCCCACAGCCGACTTCCCTTTGGGGCTGTGGCCACATCCCACATGACAGGCTTCCAGGTGTCCCCCAAGCCCCACCCCCGGCAGTGTTGAGACACATGTGCATCCTGCAGGCTGACACACAGGCCACCGCCACGCATGCAAACCCGTGCCTGAACGAACGTGCATGGCCCATATCTGCACACACGCCATTCCAGAACTGCGCTCTCCCTTCACTCGCCCTTGGCATATGTGTGCACACAGGCAGGCCCGCGCACTTAGCCCAACACTGACGTCCGCAGAACCCGCAGGAGGTTCTGGAGCAGGTGTGGCCAGGACGCGGGGTCCCAGCAGTCTCCGACTCAGGGCAATCCCACCAGCCTGGGCTTAGGACAGAGAGTGAGTCAAGAACTGAGGGTGAGTCAAGACCTCAGCCTTTGAAAGTGCTGGGTTACAGGCCTGAGCCATTGTGCCCAGCCATTTTTGATTTTTCCTTTTTTTTTTTTTTGACAAGGTCTAGCTCTGTTACCCAGGCTGGAGTGCAGTGGCATGGTCACGGCTTGCTGCGGCGTCAACTTCCTGAGCCCAAGCGATCCTCCCAATTCAGCCTCTTGAATAGCTGAAACCACAGGTGCACACCACCACACCAGGCTAATTTTATGTATTTTTGGTAGAGGTGAGGTTTTGCTATGGTGCCTAGTCTAGTCTCGATCTCCTGAATTCAAGTGATCTGCCCTCCTTGGCCTCCCAAAGTGCTGGTTTACAGGCATGACCCACTGTGCCCAGTCCGTTATTCTTTTTTCTTTTTTTTTCTTATTTTTTTGGGGTGGTGGGGGATGATGTCTCTCCCTGTTACCCAGGGTAGAGTGCAGTGCCATGGTTATGGCTTGCTGCAGCCTCAACCTCCTGGAATCAAATAATTCTCATCCCTCAGCCTCTTGAATAGCTGTGACAACAGGTGCACACCACCATGGCTGGCTAATTTTTTGTATTTTTTATAGAGATGGGGTTTTGCCTTGTTACACAGTCTGGTCCCGAATTCCTGAACTCAAGTGATCTGCTTATCTCAGCATCCAAAGTACAGAGTTAGAGGCGTGAGCCACTGTGCCCAGCGATTTTTTTTTTCTTCTTCTTCTTCTTTTGTTTTCCTTTTTCTTCTTCTTCTTCTTTTTTTTTTGCAATTAAGTCCCTCTTTTTGTCAGGCTGGAGTGCAGTGGCATCATCATGGCTTGCTACAGGCTCAACATCCTGTGCTCAAGCGATCCGATCCTCACACATCAGATTCTCGAATAGCTGGGACCACAGGTGCACACCACCATGCCTGGCAAATTTTTCAGGTTTTTGGTAGAGATGGGTTTTGCCATTTTGTCAAATTTAGTCTCGAACTCCGGAACTCAACTGATCTGCCCACCTTGGCCTCCTAAAGTGCTGGGGTATAGGTGTGACATGCTTTTCTTTTTCAAAAAATTATTTTGAGATTAGATTTTTCTCTGTAACCCAGGCTGTTGTGCAGTGGTGTGATCACAGCTTATTGCAGCCTCAATCTCCTTGGCTCAAGTGATTCTGCCAGCTCAGCCTCTTGAATAGCTGAGACCACAGGTGCACACCACGACTCCTGGCTAATTTTTTGTATTTTTGGTAGAGATGGGGTTTTGCAATGTTGCCCATTCTGGTATTGAACTCCTGAACTCAAGTGATCTGCCCACCTCAGCCACCCAAAATGCTCAGATACAGACATGAGCCACTGTGCCCAACCATTTTTTATTCTTTCTCATTAAAAAAAAAAAATTAGGTCTTACTCTGTTACCCAGACTGGAGTGCAGCAGCGTAACCACAGCTTGCTGCAGCCTAACCTTCCTGGGCTCAAGTGATCCTCTTACCTCAGCCTCCTGAGTACCTTGGACCGCAGACCACAGGTCCACACCACCACATCTGGCTAACTTTTTTTTTTGGTAGAGTTGGGGTTTTGTCATGTTGCCCAGGCTTTTCTCAAATTCCTGATCTCAAATCATTTGCTCACCTCGGCCTCTCAACGTGCTGGCTTGTAGGTGTAAGCCACTGTGGCCAGCCCTTTTTTCATCTTTTTTCTTCTGTTTCCTTTTTCTTTCATTTTTTTTCCTTTCTTTTTTTTTCTCAGATTAGGTCTCACTCTGTTACTTAGGCTGGAGGTCAGTGGCATGATCATGGCTTATTACAGTCTCAACCTCCTGAGCTAAAGCTATCCTCTCCTCAGTCTCTTGAATAGCTGGGACCACAGGTGCACACCACCACGCCTGGCTAATTTTTTGTATTTATGCAGTCTGGTCTTGAACTCCTGAAATGAGGTGATCTGGCCACCTCAATCTCCAGAAGTGCCGAGTTACCGGCATTAGCCACTGTGGGCAGCCCTATTTTCTTTCTCCTCCTCCTCCAGCACTATTACTACTACTACTACTACTACTACTACTACTACTACTTCTTCTTCTTCTTCTTCTTCTTCTTCTTCTTCTTCTTCTTCTTCTTTCTTCTTCTTCATCTTCTTCATGTTCTTCTTCCTTTTACTTCCTTTTTCTTTTTTTGTTTTAGTGAGATTAGGTCTCGTTCTGTTACCCAGGCTGGAGTTCAGTGGCATCATCACTTCTCTCTGCAGTCTCAACCTCCTTGGCTCAAGCAATCCTTTCACTTCAGCCTTTTGAATAGCTGGAACCACAGGCGCACACCACCACACCAGGCTAATTTTTTGTATTTTTCATAGAGATGTCATTTCCCCACTTTCCCCAGTTTGGTCTCGAACTCCTTTACTCAAGTGATCTGTCCCTTTCGGCCTCCCAAACTGCTGGGTTACAGTTGTGAGTCACTGCGCCCAGCCCTTTCTTCTTCTTTTTTCTTTCTTTATTTTATTTTATTTTTTTATTTTTGAGATTAGGTCTCACTCTGTTACTCAGGCTGCTATGTACTGGCGTGGTAACAGTTTGCTGTAGCCTCAACCTTTTGAGCTCAGGTGATCCTCCTAACTCAGCCTCTTTAATAGCTGGGATCACACATACACACCACCACACATGGCTATCATTTTGTATTTTTGGTAGAGATGGGGCTATGCCATATTTCCCACTCTGGTCTCAAATTCCTCAATTCAAGTGATCTGCTCACCTCAGCCTCTGAAAGTGCTGAGTTACAGGTGTGAACCACTGTGCCCAGCCCTTTTTTCCTCTCTGTTTTCTTTTTCCTTTTTTGACATTAGGTCTCACTTGGTTACTTAGGCTGGAGTTGCAGTGGCAGGGGCAAGTTTTGCTGCAGCCTCAACCTCCTGGGCTCAAGCTATCCTCTTACCTCCACCTCTTAAATAGCAGAGACCAAAGGTGCACACCACCATGCCTGGCTAATTTTTTTGTATTTTGAGTAGAGATGGGGTTTTGCCATGTTGCTTATTCTGGTCTCGAACTCCTGAACTCAAGTGATTTGCCTACCTTGATCTTCCAAAATACTGGGTTACAGGCATGAGTCACTGTGCTCAGCCACGTTTTCTTCTTTTTTCTTTCTTTTTTTTGGTTGAGATTAGGTCTTACTCTGTTACGTAGGCTGGAGTGCATCAGCGTGAGCAGCAGCAGCGTGAGCACGGCTTGCTGCAGCCTAAAACTTCTGGGCTCAAGCGATCTTCCCACCTCAGTCTCTTGAATAGTTTGGACCACAGGTGCACACTACCATGCCTCGCTAATTTTTTATATTTATGGTAGGAATGGGGTTTTGCCATATGTTGCCCAGTTTGGTCTCAAAATTCTGAACTCAAGTGATCTGCCCACCTCGGCCTCCCAAATGGCTGGGTTACAGGTGTGTGAGCCAGTGTGCCCAGCCTTTTTTTTTTTTCTTCTTTTTTTTTTTTTGAGATTAGGGCTCTGTTTCCAAGGCTGGAGTGTCGTGGTGTAGTCACCAATTGCTGCAGCCTCAACCTTTCAGGCTAAAGCGATCTTCCCACCTCAGCCTTTTGAATAGCTAAAACCACAGGTGCACAATGCCACCACTGGCTAATTTTTTGTGTTTTTGGTAGAGAAGAGGTTTGGCCATGTTGCCCATGCAAGTCTTGAACTCCTGAACTCAAGTGATCTGCCCACCTTGGCCTCCTAAAGTGCTGGGATCCAGAAGTGAGCCACTGTGCCCAGTCTTTTTTTCTTTTCTTTTTTTTTCTTTCTTTTTTTTTTTCCTTTTCTTTCTCTTTCTTTCTTCTTT
>NW_016108193.1:73813-81628 GCF_001604975.1 Cebus imitator | reverse complement strand
GCTTGCTGTAACCACAAACTCCTAGGCTCAAGCATTTCTCTTATCAAAGCCTCTTGAATGGCTGGGGCCACAGGTGCACACCCCTGTAAACTTGGCTAATATTTTTTATTTTTTGTAGAGATGGGGTTTTACCATGTTGCCCAATCTTGTCTCCAACTCCTGAACTCAAGTCATCTGCCCACCTCAAGCTCCGAAAGTGCTGGGTTACAGGCATGAGCCACTGTGCCCAGCCTTTTCTCTACCTTTTCTTTTTTTTATTAGGTCTTGTTCTGTTATGCACGTTGGAGTGCAGTGGCGTGATCACAGCTTGCTGTAGCCTTGACCTCCTAGGCTCTAGTGGTTCTCTCAGCTCAGCCTCTTGAAGAGCTAGGACCACAGGTGTACACAAACACACCTGGCTAATTTTTTGTATTTTTCATAGAGATGAAGTTCTGCCATGTGATCAAGTCTTGTCTCAAACTCCTGAAATCAAGTGATCTGCCCACCTCGGCCTCCCAAAGTGCTGGATTACAGGTGTAAGCCACTGTGTCCAGCACTTATGTCTTCTTTTTTGTTTGTTTTCTTTTGTGATTAGGTTTCGCTCTGTTACCCAGGCTAGAGTGCAGTGGCGTGGTCACGTCTTGCTTTAGCCTTAACCTCCTGATCCTCCCACCTCAGCCTCCTGAATAGTAAGAACTAAAACATAAAACAACACAAATGGCTCATTTTTTTTTCATAGAGATGTAGTTTTGCCATGTTGCCCTGTCTTGTCTCAAACTCATGAGCTCAAGTGATCTGCTCTCCTTGGCCTCCCAAAGTGCTGGGTTACAGGCGTGAGTTACTGTGACAAGCCCTTTTTTTCCTTTTATGTATTTATTTAATTTGTTTACATTTTTTGAGATTAGATCTCCATCTGTTACCCAGGCTGGAGTGCAGTGGCGTGGTAATGGCTTTCTGCAGCATCAACCTCCTGGGCTCATGTGATCCTTCCACCTCAGCCTCTTGAATATCTGGGACAACAGGTACAAACCACCATGCCGGGCTAACTTTTTATATTTTTGATAGAGATTGAGTTTTTCATGTTGCCCAGTATCGTCTCAAACTCCTGAACTCAAGTGATCTGCCCACCTCAGCCTCCCAAAGGGCTGAGTTACAGGCAGGGGTCAGATTAGGTCTTGTGCTCTTTCCCAGGCCGGAGTGTGATGGCGTGGTCATGAATTGCTGCAGTCTCAGCCTTTCAGGCTAAAGCTGTCCTCCCACCTCAACCTCTTGAATAGCTGAAACCACAGGTGCCCACCACCACACCTGGCTAATTTTTTGACTTTTTGGTAGAGATGAGGTTTGGCCATGTAGTACAGGCAAATCTCGAACTCCTGAACTCAAGTGATCAGCCCATCTTGTCCTCCCAAAGTGTTCAGTTACAGGCGCGAGCCACTGTGCCCAGCTCTTCTTATTTTCTTTCTTCTTTCTTTCTTTTCTTTCTTTTTTAGATAAGGTCTTGTTCTTTAACCCAGGCTGGAGTGCAGCGTCATGTTCACAGCTTGCTGAAGCTTCAACCTCCTGGCTCAAGCGATCATCCCACCTAAGCTTCTTGAATAGCTGAGGCCACAGGTACAGACCGCTAAGCCTGGCTTCTATTTTGTATTTTTCATAGAGACGGGGTTATGCCATGTTGCCTACTCTGGTCTCCAACTCCTGAACTCAAGTGATTTGCCCAGCTTGACCTCCCAAAATGCTGGGTTAAAGGCATGAGCCACTGTGCCCAGCCACATTTTTGTTGTTATTGTTGAGATTAGGTCTCACTCTGTTATGCAGGCTGGAGTGCAGCGGCGTGATCATGGCTTGCTGCCTTCTAAAACTCCTGGACTCAAGTGATCCTCCCACCACATCCTCTTAAATAGCTGGGACCACAGGTGCACAGCATCATGTCTGACTAATTTTTTTTTTAAATTTATGGTAGAAATTGGGTTTTGCCATAATGCCCAGTTTGATCTTGAAATTCTGAACTCAAGTGATCTGTGCACCTTAGCCTCCCAAAGTGCTGAGTTGCAGGCACAAGTGACTGTGCACTGTGGTTTTTCTTCTTTTTCTTTTCTTTTTTTTTTTTTATTTTGATATTAGGTCTCACTCTGTTTTTCAGGCTGGAGTTGGGTGGCATGGTCACAGATTGCTGAAGCTTCAACCTTTTGGACTAAAGTGACCCTTCCACTTCAGCCTCTTGAATAGATAAAACCACAGGTGCACACCACTATGCCTGGCTAATTTTTTGTATTTTGGTAGAGGTTGAGTTTTGCCATGTTGCAACGTCTGGTCTCGAACTCCTAAACTCAAGTCTGAAGTGATCTGCCCAACTTTGGCCTTCCAAAGTACTGGGTTACAGGAGTGAGACACTGTGCCCAACCTTTTCTTTCTTTCTTTTTTTCTTTTTTGAAATTAGGTTTTGCTCTCTTACCCAAGCTAGAGTTTAGCCATGTGATCACCACTTGCTGCAGCTTCAACCTCCTGCACTAGAGCAATCCTCCCATCTAAGCCTCTTGAGTAGCTGAGGCCACAGGTGCACACCAGTAAGGCTGGCTAATATTTTGTGTTTCTCCTATAGATGGGCTTTTGCCATGTTGCCCAGTCTGGTCTCTAACTGCTGACTCAAGTGATCTGCCCACTTTGGCCTCCCAGAGAGCTGGGTTACAGGCATGAGCCACTGGTCCCAGCCCTTTTTTCTACTTTTTTTTTGCGTTTAGGTCTTGCTCTGTTATGCAGGGTGGCATGCAGCAGCATGATCATAGCTTGCTGTAGCCTTAACCTCCTGGGATCTAGCCATTCTCCCACCTTAGCCTGTTGAATAGCTGGAAACACAGGTGTACACAAACACGCCTGGTGAATTTTTTTGTATTTTGGTAGAGATGTGGTTTTGCTAGGTTACCAAGTCTTGTCTCAAACTCCTGAACTGAAGTGATCTGTCCACCTTCGCCTCTCAAAGTGCTGGGTTACAGGCATGGGTCACTGTGCCCAGCTTTTTTTTTCTTTTGTTTCTTTTTTTTTTGTGGGGGGGGTCAGATATTAGGTCTTGCTCTGTCACCCAAGCTGGACTGCAGTGGTGTGCTCATGGCTTGCTGTGGCCTCAACCTCCTGGGCTCAAGCGATCCTCCCACCTCAGCCTCTTGAATAGCTGAGACCACTGGTGCACACCACGATGCCTGGGCAAAATTTTGTATTGTTGGTAGAGATGGGCTCTTCCCATATTGCAAAGTCTGGTCTCGAACCCACTGAATTCAAGCGATCTGCCCACCTCGGCCTTCCAAAGTGCCTGGTTACAGGTGTCAGCCACTGTGCCAAGCCCTTTTTTCTTCTATTTTCCCTTTTTATTTTATTTTATTTTATTTTATTTTATTTTTGAGATTAGTTCTCCTGCTATTATCCAGGTTGGAGTGCAGTGGCATGATCACGGCTTGCTGTAGCCTCAACCTCTAGGGCTAGGTGATCCTCCCACCTCAGCCTCTTGAATAGCTAAAATCACAGGTGCACATCCCCCTGCTTGACTTTTTTTTTTTTTTAATTTTTGGTACTGATGGGATTTTGCCATGTTGCCCATTCTGGTGTCGAACTCCTGAATTCAAGTTATCTGCCCACCTTGGCTTTTCATAGTGCTAGGTTACATGCATGAGCCACTGTGCCCAGCCCCTTTTTCTTTTTCTTTTTCCTTGTTTTTTTAACAT
This sequence comes from Cebus imitator, assembly GCF_001604975.1. Classification (NCBI taxonomy): domain Eukaryota; kingdom Metazoa; phylum Chordata; class Mammalia; order Primates; family Cebidae; genus Cebus; species Cebus imitator. Next base: position 77,936 of record NW_016108193.1, on the reverse strand, counting down.
TAGTTCTCACTCTATTACCCAGGCTGGAGTGCAGTGGCGTGATCACGGCTTGCTGCAGCCTCCACCTCAAGGGCTCAAGCAAACCTCCCACCGCAGCCTCTTGAATAGCTGGGACCACAGTTGCAAACCACCACACTTGGATGATTTTTTGTATTTTTGTTAGAGATTGGGTTTTCCCATGTTGCCCGGTCTGGTGTTGAACTCATGAACTCAAGTGATCTGCCCTCCTTTGCCTCCCAAAGTGCTGGGTTACAGGCATTCGCCACTGTGCCTGACCCTTTTTTTTTTTTCTGTTTGTTGTTGTTGTTGTTGTTTGCTTGTTTGTTCGTTCATTTTATTTGAGATTAGGTCTTGCTCTGTTGCCCTGGCTGGAGTGCAGTGGCATGATCATGACTTACTGCAGCCTAAACCTTCTGGGCTCAAGTGATCCTCTCACCTCACCCTCCTGAATAGCTTGGATCACAGGTTCACACCACCAAGGCTGGCGAGTTTTTTGTATATTTGGTAGTGATAGGTTTTGCCAGTGTTGCCCAGTCTTGTCTTAAACTCCCGATCTCAAGTGATCTGCCCACCTCGGCCTCCCAAACTGCTGTGTTTCAGGTGTGAGCTACTGTGCTCAGCTTCTTTTTTTTTTTTCTGTTTTCTATTTTTTTGGATTTTTTGTTTTGTTTTTGGTTTTTGGTTTGACATTAGGTCTCGTTCTGTTACCCAGGCTGGAGTGTACGGGCATGGTCATCGCTTGCTGCAGCAACCCTTTTAAGCTAAAGGGATCCTCCTACCTCAGCATCTTGAGTAGTTGGGACTATAGGTGCACACCATCACACCTGGCTAATTTTTTGTATTTTTCTTAGAGACCTAGTTTTTCCATGTTTCCCAGACTCATCTCAATCTACTGAAATCAAATGATCTGCCCACCTCAGCCTTTCAAATGGCTGGATTACAATGCATGAGCCGCTGTGCCCAGCCCTTTTTTTCTTTTCTTTTCTTTCTTTCTTTTTTTTTTTTCTTGTGAGATTAGGTTTTGCTCTGTTACCCAGGCTGGAGTGCAGAGTGCAGTGGCATGTTCCCAGCTTATTGCAGCCTCAACCTCCTGGTCTCAAGTGATCCTTCCAACTCAACCTCTTGAATAGCTGAAACCACAGGTGTACATCATTATGCCTGGATAATTTTATGTATTTTTGGTACAAATTGAGTTTGGCTATGTTTCCCAAGTCTGGTCTCAAACTCCTGAACTCAAGTGATCTGCTCACCTCAATCTCCCAACATAATGGATTCCAGATGTGAGCCATTCTGCCCAGCCCTTTTTTATTTTTTATTTTTTGACATTATTTCTTGCTCTGTTACCAAGGCTGCAGTGCAGTGGCTTGATCACAGCTTGCTGCAGCCTCAACCTCCTGGGCTTAATCGATCCTCCAACCTCAGCCTCTTGAACAGCTTGGACCACAGGTACACAACATCACGCCTGGCTAATTTGTTTTGTATTTTTGGTAGAAATGGGGCTTTGCCAGATAGTCTCAAACTCCAGAACACAAGTGATCTGCCCACCTTGGTGTCTCCGAGTGCTGGGTTACATGCGTGATCCAGTGTTTCCAGCCCTTTTTTCTTCTTGTTTGTTTTTTCCCTTTCTTTCTTTTTATATTAGGTCTTGCTCTGTTACCCAGGCTTGAGTGCAGTGGCATGATCACAGCTTGCTGCAGTCTCAATCTCCTGGGCTTAATCAATACTCCTGTCTCAGCCTCTTGAATAGCTGAGACCACAGATGCACACCACCATGCGGGCTAATTATTTTGTATTTTTGTTAGAGATGGGGTTTTAGGTCTCGCTCCTTTATGCAGGCTGGAGTGCAGTGGCGTGATCATGGATTGCTGCAGCAAAAAAATAAAAAAGAAAAAAGGGCTGTGCATGGTGGCTTATGCTGTAACCCAGCACTTTGAAAGGCCAAAGTTGGCAGATCACTTGAGTTCAGCAGTTTGAGACCTTACTGACCAACATGGAAAAACCCTATCTCTACCAATAATACAAAAAATTAGTGAGGCATGTTGGCGTGCACCTCTGGTTTCAGCTATTCAAGAGGCTGAGGTTGGAGGATCCCTAGAGCCCAGGAGGTTGAGGTTGTAGCAAGCCATAATCACACCAGTGCACTCCAGCCTGTTGGGTAACAAGCAAGACCTAATCTCAAAAAATAATAATCTAATAAGGGGAGAAAAAACAGGTCTGGGCAAATGGTTCATGCATGTAACCCAGCCCTTTGGGAGGCTGATTTGAGCAGAAGACTTGAGTTCATAAATTTAAGACCAGATTGGGCAACATGTCAAAAGCCTCACTCTACCAAAAAAAAAAAAAATTAGCCACACCTGGTGGTATGCACCTGTGGTCCCAGCTATTTAAGAGGCTGAGTGAAAGGATCACATGAGCCTAGGATGTTAAGAGTGCATCAAGCCATGATCATGGTACTCTTCTCCAGCCTGGGTAACAGAGCAAGACCTAGAGAAAGGAAAGAAGAAAGAAAGAAAGAAAAAGAAGAAAGGAAGAAAGAGAGAAGAAAGAAAGGAAGAAAGAAAGAAGGAAAGAAGAAAGAAAGAAAGAAAAAGAAAGAGAAAGAAAGAAAGAAAGAGAAAGAAAGAAAAAGAAAGAAAGAAAGAAAGAGGGAAAGAAAGAGGGAAAGAGAAAGAGAAAGGAAGGAAGGAAGGAAGGAAGGAAGGAAGGAAGGAAGGAAGGAAGGAAGGAAGGAAGGAAGGAGAAATAAAGAAAACACAAGACAAAAGGGCTAGGCACAGTGACTCGTGCCTGTAACCCAACACTTTGGGAGAACTAGTTGGGCAGATCACTTGAGTTCAGGAGTTTGAGAGCAGACTGGGCAATATGGCAAAACCCCATCTCTACCAAAAATACAAAAAATTAGCCAGGCATGGTGATGTGCACCTGTGGTTCCAGCTATTTAAGAGGCTGCAGTGAGTGGATCGCATGAGCCCAAGAGGTTGAGGCTGCAGCAAACAGTTACCAGGCCACTGCACACCAGCCAGGGTAAGAGAGCAAGACCTAATCTCAAAAACAAAAAGAAAGAAAAAGTGAGAGAAAAAAAGCTGGGCACAGTGGCTCAGGCCTGTAATCCAGCTTTTGCGAGGCTGAGGTGAGCAGATCACTTGAGTTCAAAAGTTTGAGACCAGACTGGGCAACATAACAAAACCCTATCTCTACCAAAAATAAAAAAAAATTAGCCAGGTTGATGATGTGCACGTGTGGTCCCAGCTATTGAAGAGGCTGAGGTGAGAGGATCGCTTGAGCCAAAGATGTGGAGGCTGAAGCAAACCATTACCACACCACTGCACACCAGCCAGGGTAACAGAGCAAGACCTAATCTCAAAACAAAAAAATAAAGGTATGGGCACAGTGGCTCATGCCTGTAACCCAGCAGTGTGGGAGGCCGAAGTGGGCAGATCACTTGAATAAAGGAGTTCGACACCAGGCTTGGCAACATGGCAAAACCCCATATCTACAAAAAATACAATTAGCCAGGCATGGTGGTGTGCACCTGTGTTCACAGCTATTCAAGAGGCTGAAGTGAAAGGATCGCTTGCACCCAGAAGGTTGAGGCTGCAGCAAGATGTGATCATACCACTGCACTTCAGCCTGGGTAACAGAACTAGACCTAACCTAAAAAAAAGAAGACGACGATGAAGAAGAAAAGAGGGCTGGGCACAGTGGCTCACACCTGTAACTCAGCACTTTGGGAGGTCGATGGGAGTGGGTCACTTGAGTTCAGGAGTTTAAGACCAGGCTGGAAAACATGGCAAAATGCCATCACTACCAAAAATACAAAAAATTAATCAGGTGTTGTGGTGTGCACCTGTGGTCCCAGCTATTCATGAGGCTAAGGTAAGAAGATCGCTTGAGGCCAGTTGAGGCTGCAGCAAGCTGTGATCACATCACTTTACTTCACGCTGGGTAATAGCTAACTCCACACCAGGCTAATTTTTTGTATTTTTTGGTGGAGTTGGGGTTTTGCCATGTTGCTCAGTCTGCTCTCAAACTCCTGAACTTAAGTGATCTGCCCACCTTGGCCTCCCTAAGTGCTGGGTTACATGAGGCACTGTGCCCAGTCTTTTTTGTTTTTTGGTTTGTT
>NW_016108193.1:69403-73740 GCF_001604975.1 Cebus imitator | reverse complement strand
TTTCAGATTAAGTCTCACTCTGTTACCCAGGCCAGTCTTCAGAGGTGTGGTCACAGCTTGCTGCAGCCTCAACTTCCTGGGCTCAAGCAATCTTCCCACCTCAGCCTCTTCGATAGCTGGGACCACAGGTGCACACCACCACATCAGGCTAATTTTGTGTATTTTTGATACAGATGGGCTTTTGCCGTGTTGCCCAATTTGGTCTCGAACTCCTGAACTCACATGATCTGACCACCTTGGCCTCCCAAAGTGCTGAGTTTCAGATGTGAGCCAATGTGCCCAGCCCTTTTTTTCCTTTTTGAAATTAGGTCTTGGTCTGTTACCCAGGCTAAAGTGCAGTGGCGTGGTCACGGCTTGCTGCAGCCTCAACCTCCTGGGCTTAAGCAACCCTCCCACCTCAGCCTCTTGAATAGCTGAGACCCCAAGTGTGCACCACCATGCTAGCCTAATTTTTTTTTTTTCTTAGAGATGGGATTTTGCCATGTTGCACAGTTTGGTCTTGATCTCCTGAACTCAAGTGACCTTCCCACCTCAGCTTTTTATAGGACAGGGTTACTGGTGAGAGCCACAGTGCCCAGCCCTTTGTTCTTCTTTTTTCTGTTTTTTGTTTTGTTTTGGTTCGGTTTGGTTTTAGGTTAGTCCTTGCTCTGTTACCCAGGCTGGAGTGAAGTGGTATGATTACAGCTTGCTGCAGTCTCAACATCTTGCGCTCAAGCAATCCTCCCACCTTAGTCTCTTGAATAGATGGGACCACAGATGCACACCACCACACCTGGCAAATTTTCTATATTTTTGGTAGAGATGGGGTTTTGCGATGTTATCCAGCCTGGTCTCCAACTCCTGAACTCAAGTGATCTTCCCACCTTGGCCTCCCAAAGTTCTGGGTTATAGGCATGAGCTACTGTGCCCAGCCCTATGTTTGTTTTTTTGTTTGTTTGTTTGTTTGTTTTTAATTTTAGGGGTTTTTTTTCGGGTTTTTTTTTTTTTTTAGATTAGGTCTTACTCTGTTACCCAGTCTGGAGTGCAGTGGCTTGGTGGCTTGGTCACAACTTGCTAAAACCTCAACCTTCTATTCTGAAGCGATCCTCTTGCTGGGATTACAGGTGGACACTACCAGGCCTGGCTAATTTTTTGTATTTTTTGTAGTGATGGGGTTTGCCATGTTTCCCAGTCTTGTCACCTGAACTTAAGTGATCTGCCCACCTCATTTTTCCAAAGTGCTTGGTTACAGGTGTGAGTCACTGTTCCCAGCCCATTTTTCTTTTTGTTTCTTTTTTGTTTTGTTTTGTTTGAGATTAGGTCTGTCTGCTACCAAGGCTGGCGCAATCACAGCTTGATGCAGCCTCAACCTCCTGGGCTCACGTGATCCTCCCACTCAGTCTCTTGAATTGGTGGGACCACAGTTGCAAACCAAAACACCTGGCTAATTTTTTGTAGAGATGGGTTTTGCCATGTTGCCCAGTCTAATATCAAACTCCTGAACTCAAGTGATCTGCCCATCTTAGCCTCACAAAGTGCTGGGTTATGGGCGTGAGACACTATGGCCATTCTTTTTTTCTTTTTCTTTTTTTTTTTTTTTGACATTAGCTCTTGCTCTCTTACCCAGGCTGGAGTGCAGTGGTGTGATTACAGCTTGCTGCAGCCCCAAATTTCTGGGCTCAAGCGATCCTCCCTCCTCAGCCTCTTGAATAGCCAGGACCACAGGTGCACACCACCACACTGAGCTAACTTTGTGTTTTTTTGGTAAGATGGGGTTTTGCCATGTTGCCCAATTTAGCCTCAAACTCCTGAACTCAAGTGGTCTGCCCACCTTGGCCTCCCAAAGTGCTGGGTTTACAGGCATGAACCACTGTGCCTAGCCCTTTTTTTTCTTCTTTAATTTTTTTTTTTTTTGAGATTAAGTCTCCCTCTATTACACAGGCCAGAGTGCAGTGGCTTGATCATGGTTTGCTGCAGGCATAACCTCCTGGGCACAAACAATCCTCCCACCACATCCTCTTCAATAGCTGGAACCACAGGGGCATAACCCCACACCTGGCTAACTTTTTCTATTCTCGGTAGAGTTGGATTTTGCTATGTTGCCAAGTCTGATCTCAAACTCCTGACGTCAAGTTATCTACCCACCTCGGCCTTCCAAAGTGCTGTGTTTATAGGCCTGAGCCACTGTGCCCAGCTGTTTTTTTGTTTGTTTTTTTGTTATTTTGAGATTAGGTCTGGCTCTGTTATCCAGGCTGGAGTGCAGTGTTGTGGTCACAGCTTGCTGCAGTGTCAACCTCCTGTACTCAAGAGATCCTCCCACCTCAGCTTCTTGAATAGCTGGGACAACAGGTGCACACCACCACACCTGGCTAATTTTTTGTATTTTTATTAGAGAAAAGTTTTGTCATGTTGATCAGTCTGGTCTCGAGCTGCTGAACTCAAGTGATCTGTCCACCTTGGTCTTTCAAAGTGCTAAGTTACAGGGGTAAGCCACTGTGCCCACCTATTTCTCCTTCTTTTTTCTGTTTTATGTTTTCTTTAAGATTCGTTTTTGCTCTTTTACCCAGGCTAGAGTGCAGCGTCGTGATCACAGCTTGGTGCAGTGTCAACCTCCTGGGCTTAAGTGATCCTGCCACCTCAGCCTCTTGAATAGCTTAAATCACAGGTGCACATCACCATGGCTGGCTAATTTTTTTGTATTTATGGTAGAGATGGGGCTTTTCCATCCTGCCTAGTCTGATCTTGAACTCCTGAACTCAAGCGATCTGCCCACTTCAGACTCCCAATGGGCTGGTTTACAGGCATGAGCCACGATGCTCAGCCCTTTTTCCTTTCCTTTCCTTTTCTTTCTCTTTCCTTCCTTCCTTCCTTCCTTCCTTCCTTCCTTCCTTCCTTCCTTCCTTCCTTTTCTTTCTTTTTCTTCCTTTTTTTCTTCTCTCTCTCTCTCTCCTCTCTCTCTCTCTTTCTTCCTTCTTTCTCCCTCCCTCCCTCTCTCCCTCCCTTCCTTCCTTCCTTCCTTCCTTTCTTTTCTTTTTTTCTTTTTGGGATTAGGTCTCACTCTGTTACCCAGGCTGGAGTGCAGTGGCGTGATCATGGCTTGCTATTGACTCAATCTCTTGGGCTCAAGCAATCCTCCCACCTCAGCCTCTTGAATAGATGTGACTACAAGTGCACACCACCACACGTTGCTAATATTTTATATTTTTGTTAGAGATGGGGTTTTATGTTTCACTTTTTTACGCAGGCTGGAGTGCAGTGGCATGATCATGGCTTGCTGCAGCAAAAAAATAAAAATAATGTAAAAAAGAAGAAAAAAGGGCTGTTCACAGTGGCTCATGCCCATAACCCAGCACTTTGAAAGGCCAAAGTCGGCAGATCACTTGAGTTCAGCAGTTTGAGACCAGACTGAGCAACATGGCAAAACCCCATCTTTACCCAAAATACAAAAAATTAGCAAGGCATGGTGGTGTGCACCTCTGGTTTCAACTATTCAAGAGGCTGAGGTGGAGGATCACTTGAGCCCAGGAAGTTGAGGATGCAGCAATTCGTGATCATGCCACTGCACTCCAGCCTGGATAAAAGAGTGAGACTTAGTGAGTTATCTCACTCAAAAAGAAAAGAAAAGAAAAATGAACAAAGGACTGGCCAGAGTGGCTCATCCCTGTAACTTGGCACTTTTGGAAGCCAGGCATGGTGGTGTGCACTGGTAGTCCCACCAATTCAAAAGGCTGAGGTAAGAAGATCTCTTGAGCCCAGGAGGTTGAGGCTGCAGCAAGCCATGATCATACCACTGTACTTCAGCTTGGGTAACAGAGCAAGACGTAATTTCAAAAAGGAAAAAAAGCTAGGCACAGTCACTTACGCTTGTAACCCAGCACTTTGGGAGGCCGAGGTTGGCAAATCACTTGAGTTCAGGAGTACAGGACCAGACCGTGCAACATGGCTAAACCCCATCTCTACCAAAAGTGCAAAAAATAAGCCAGGCATGGTGGTGTGCACCTGTGGTCCCAGCCATTCAAGAGGCTGTAGTGGGAGGATTGCTTGGGCCCAGGAGTTTGAGGCTGCAGCAAACACTCCAGCCTGGTTAACAGAGAGAGACCCAATCTAAAAGTAAACAAATAAATAAATAAAAAGGAAAAAGAAAAGAAAAGAAAAAAAGGTTGGAAACAGTGGCTTGCACCTGTAATCAAGCACTTTAGAATTTCAGATGGGCAGATCAGTTGAGTTCAGGAGTCTGAGACCAGAAAAATCAACATGGCAAAACCCTATCTCTACCAAACATACAAAAAGCCAGGTGTGGTGGTGTGCACCTGTGGTCCCAACTATTCAAGAGGCTGAGTGGGAGGATCACATGAGTC
>NW_016108193.1:52149-65257 GCF_001604975.1 Cebus imitator | reverse complement strand
ATGTGTGTTCCTATGCAACAATTTTGCATGTTCTTCACATGTACCCCCAAACCTAAAATACAATAAAATAAATAAATGGGAAAAAAAAAAACCAAAAATAAAAACAGAAAAACGGGTTTGTCACAGTAACTCAGGTCTGTAATCCAGCACTTTGGAAGGCCGAGGAGAGCAGGTCACTTGAGTTCATGAGTTCGAGACAAGACTGGGCAACATGACAAAACTACATCTCTATCAAACATAAAAAATTAGCCAGGCGTGTTGGTGTACATTTGTGGTCTTTGCTATTCAAGAGGCTGAGGTGGGAGGATCAGGAGGTTAAGGCTGCAGCGAGCCGTGATCATGGCACTGCACTCCAGCCTGGGCAACAAAGTGAAACCTAATCTCAAAAGAAAACTAAAAGAAGAAGGAGGAGGAGAAGGAGAAGAAGAAAAACAAGAGGAGGAGGAGAAGGAAGAGGAGGAGGAGGAGAAAGAAGAGGAAGAAGAAGACGACAACAACAAAAGGGCTGGGCACAGGGGCTCATGCCTGTAACCCAGCAGTTTGGGAGGCCACAGAGGGCAAATCACTTGAGTTCAGGAGTTCAAGACAAGACTTGGTACCATAGCAAAACCCCATCTCTACGACACAAAAATATTACCCAGGGGGGTTTGTGTATACCTGTGGTCCTAGCTATTCAAGAGGCTGGGCTGGTAGATCACTAGAGCTTAGGATGTTAAGGCTACAGCAAGCTGTGATCACACTGCTGCACTCCACCTTAAGTAACAGAACAAGGCCTAATCTCAAAATAAAATAAAATAAAAATAATTTTAAAAAAATGCTGGGCACAGTTGCACACATCTGTAACTCAACAATTTGGGAGACCAAAGTATGCAGGTATGCAGATCAGTTGAGTTCAGGAGTTCAAGACTAGACTGGGCAACGTGGCAAAGCCCCACCTCTACCAAAAATATAAATAATTAGCCAGGCATGGTAATGTGCCCCTATGGCCCCAGCTGTTCAATAGGCTGTGATGAGAGGACTGCTGAGCGCAGGAGGTTGAGGCTGCAGCAAGCCAGGACCACACCACTGCACTCCAGCCTTGGTGCAGCGGTGTGGTCTGTACACCACTGCGAGACCTAATTTCAAAAAAGAAAAAGAAAAAAGTGCTTGGCACAGTGGCTCAAGCCTGTAATCCAGCAATATCAGAGGCCAAAGTGGGCTGATCACTTGAGTTCAGTAGTTTGAGATAAGATGACTGAGCAACATGGGAACCACCATGTCTACAAAAAAATACAAAACATTAGCCAGACGTGGTGGCATGCACCTGTGGTCACAGCTATTGAGAGGCTGAGGTGGGAAGATTGTTTAAGCCCAGACTGCCAAAAAGTTGATCATGCCACTGCACAGCCTGGTTAACAAGAGTAAGAGCTAATCTGGAAAAAAAAAAAAATGAAAAGAAAAAGAAGGAAGAAGAAGTAGAGGAGGAAGAAGAAAGAAGAAGAAGAAGAAGGAGAAGAAGGAGAAGAAGAAGGAGGAGGGGGAGGAGGGGGAGGAGGAGGAGAGAGGAGGAGGGAGGAGGAAGAAAAAAGAGCTGGGCACAGTAGCTCATGCCTATTACCTAGTAATCTGGTAGACTAAGATGGGAAGATCACTTGAGTTCAGGAGTTCACGACAAGACTGGAAAACATGGTAAAATCCTATCTCTACCAAAAATACAAAAAATTTTTGCGGCATGGTTGTGTGCACGAGAGGCTGAGGTAGGAGGATCCATTGAGCCCCGAAGGTTGAGGCTGCAGCAAGCCATTACCATGACACTGCACTCCAGTCTGGGTAATAGAGTGAAATCAGAAAGAATAAATTAAAAAAAAAGAAAGAAAGAAAAGGAAAGGAAAAAGAAAGAGGAAAAGAAAAGAAAAGAAAGAGAAAAAAGAAGAAAAAGTGATGGGAACAGTGGCTCATGCCTGTAACCCAGCATTTTGGGAGGCTGAGGTGGGCAGATCACTTGAGTTCAGAAGTTCAAGATTAAACTCAGCAAAATGGCAACACCCCATCACTACCAAAAATACAAAAAATCAGCCAGGCATGGTGGTGTGCACCTGTAGTCCTAGCTATTCAAGAGGCTGAAGTGGGAAAATCGCTTGAGCCCAGGAGGTTGATGCTGCAGCAATCTGGATCATGCCGCTGCACTCAAGCCTGCATAAAAGAGCAAGACTTAATTTCCAAAAAACAAAAAAAAGAAAGAAAGAAAAAAAGAAAAGAAAAGGAAAAGAAAAAATAAAATAAACACAGTGGATCACGCCTGTAACCCAGCAATTCCGGAGGCTGAGGTGGCCAGATCACTTGAGTTCAGGAATTCGAGAACAGACTGGACATGTCAAAATCCTATCTCTACCAAAAATACAGAAAATTAGGGTGGCATGCTGTTGTGAACCTGCCATCCCAATTATTCAAGAGGCTGTGGTGGGAGGATTGCTTGAGCCCAGAATGTTGACGCTGCAGCAAGCCATGATAATGTCACTGCATTCCAGTCTTGGGAACAGAGCAAGACATAATCTAAAAAACAAAAACAAATACAAAAAACAAAACAGGGCACAGTGGCTCACACCTGTAACCCAACACTTTGGGAAGTTGAGGTGGGCAGATCTCTTGAGTTCAGTAGCTTGAGACCAGAATGGGCAACATTGCAAAACCCCATGTCTACCAAAAATATCAAAAATTAGCCAGGCATTGTGGTGTCCACCTGTGATCCCAGCTATTCAGGAGGCTGTGGTGGAAGGATTGCTTGAGCCCAGAATGCTTAGGCTGCAGCAAGCCGTAATCACGCCACTGCACTACAGACAGGGCAACAGAGCAAGACCCACTCTCAAGTCAAACAAACAAACAAAAAACAGAAGAAAAAAGGGCCAGTCACAGTGGCTCACACCTGTAACCTAGCACTTTGGGAGGCATAGGTGGGCATGTCACTAGACTCCAGGAGTCTTTGAGACCAGACTGGGTAACATGGCAAAATCCAATAAAAAATTAGCCAGATGTAGTGGTATGCACCTTTGGTATCAGCTATTCAAGAGGCTAAGATAGGAGGATTGCTTGAGCCCAGGAGGTTGAGGCTGCAGTAAGCCGTGATCACGCTACTGCAGCCTCAAACTCCTGGGGTCAAGAGATCCTCCCAACTCAGCTTCTTAAATAGCTGAGACCACAGGTGCATACCACCATGCCTGGCTAATTTTTTGTATTTTTGGTAGTGATGGCATGTTGCCATATTGCCCAGTCTTGTCTCCAACTTCAGAACACAAGTGATCTGCCCACCTCAGACTCCCAAGTTTCTGGGTTACAGTCATCAGCCACTGTGCCTGGCACTTTTTTATTCTGTTTCCTCTTTTTTTTTCCTTGAGATTAGGTCTTGCTCTGTTACCCAGGCTGGAGTGCAGCAGCGTAGTCACGGCTTGCTATAGACCTAACCTCCAGGGCTCAATCGATCCTTTCACCTCAGCCTCTTGAATAGCTGGGACCACAGGTGCACAACACCATGCCTGACAATTTTTTGTATTTTTGATAGAGATGGTGTTTTGCCATGTTGCCCAGTCTTGTCTCAAACTCCTGAACTCAAGTGATCTGCCCACCTCAGCCTGCCAAATTGCTGCATAACGCCTGTGAGCCACTGTGCCCAGCCCTGTTTTTCTTCTTCCTTTTTTTTTCTTCTTCTTCTTCTTCCTCCTCCTCCTCTTCCTCCTCTTCATCTTCCTTCTCCTCCTCCTCCTCCTCCTTTTTCTTCTTCCTCCTCCTCCTCCTCCTCCTCTTCCTCTTCTTCTCAGGCATGAAGTGCAGCGGCATGATCACGGCTTGCTGCAGCCATAACCTCCTAGGCTCTAGTGATCCTCTCACCTCATTCTCTTGAACAGCTAGGACCACAGGTGAACACCAACACTCCTGTCTAATTTTTTGTATTTTTGGTAGAGATGTGGTTTTGCCACATTGCCAAGTCATGTTTCAAACTCCTAAACTCAAGTCATCTGCCCATCTCAGCCTCCCAAAGTGCTGGGTTACAGGCATGAGCCACTGTGCCTAGACATTTTTTCTTTACTTTTCATTTATTTTTTCTTTTTCTTCGAGATTAGGTCTTGCTCTGTTACTGTGGCTGGAGTGCAGTGTCGTGGTCACACTTACTGCAGACTCAACCTCCTGGGCTCAAGCAATCCTCCCACCTTAGCCTCTTGAATAGCTGGAACCACAGGCGCACAACACCATGCCTGGCTAATTTTTTGTATTATTGGAAGACATGGGGTTTTGCCATGTTGCCAAGTCTCATCTCAAATTCCTGAAGTAAAGTGATCTGGCCACCTGGGCCTCCCAAAGTGCTGGGTTACAGGCGTGAGTGACTGTGCCCGGTCCTTTGTTCTACTTGTTTTCTTTCTTTTCTTTTTCTTTTTTTGTTTGAGATTAAGTCTTGGTTTGTTACCCAGGCTGGACTGCGGTGGCATGGTCTCGGCTTGCTGCAGTCTCAAACTCCTGGGTGCACACCACCACGTCTGGTCTCAAACTCCTGAACTCAAGTGATCTGCCAACCGCAGCCTCCCAAAGTGCTGGGTTACAGGCATGAGCCACTGTGCCCAGTCTGTTTTCCTTTTTCTTCTCTTTCTTTTTTGATATTATGTCTCACCCTCTAATTCAGGCTGGAGTGCAGCGGTGTGATCATGGCTAGCTGCAGCCTTAACCTTCTAGGCTCTAGAGATCACCTCAGCCTCTTGAATAGCTAGGACCACACGTGTACACAATATGCCTGTCTAATTTTCCTGTATTTTTGGCAGAGATGTGGTTTTGCCATGTTGCCAAGTCTTGTTTTGAACTCCTGAACTCAAGTGATCTTCCCACCTCAGCCTTCCAAAGTGCTGGGTTACAGGCGTGAGCCACCGTGATCTGCCCTTTTTTCTTCTTTTTTTCCTTTGCGATTCGGTCTCGCTCTGTTACCCAGGCTGGAGTGCCATAGCGTGGTCATGGCTTGCTTCAGCTTCAACCTTCTGAGCTCAAGCAATCCTCCCTCCTTAGCCTGTTGAATAGCTGGGACCACAGGTGCACACCATCATGCCCAGCTACTTTTTGTATTTTTGGTAGGGGTGTTTTGCCATGCTGCCCAGTCTTATCTCAAACTCCAGAGCTCAAGTGATCTGCCCACCTCGGCCTTCCAAAGTTATGGGTTACAGGCGTGACAGCCACTTGGCCCAGCACTTTTTTTCTTTTTTTTGAGATTAGGTCTTGCTCCATTACCAAGGCTGGAGTGCAATGGCATTGTCATGGCTTGCTGCAGACTCAACCTCCTGGGCTCAAGCGATCCTCCCACTTCAGCCTCTTTTATAGTTGGGACCACAGGTGCACACCACCACACCTGGCTAATTTTTTGTATTTTTAGTAGAGATGGGGTTTTGTTATGTTGCCCAGTGTGGTCTCAAACTACTGAACTCAAGTGATCTGTCCACCTCAGCATTCTAAAGTGCTGGGTTACAGGCCTGAGACACTGTGACAGCCCTAGTTTCTCTTTTTTTTTTTTTTTTTTTTGTTTGTTTTTGAGATTAAGTCTTGCTTTGTTACCCAGGCTGGAGGGCAGTGGCGCAATTACATCTTGCTTCAGCCTCAACCTCCTGTGCTCAGCTGTGTCCTGGGGTCCAGGAAAGTCAAGAAGTTGCTCCACCTGCTGTTCACCAGGCACCCTGGCAGAGAAGAGCCTCTGCCCACCCCAGCCTGACATCAGATCCCAAGGACTGGTCTACCTGCAAGAGGGGAACTTGAGACGTCTCCATTGTCCCCAGAGAGTCCCCTGAGTCATGAGCACTGACCAGGGTGCAGGTGGACCCAGCAGGCTGGCCCAGCATGGGTGTGCCTGTACAGTGGTCCTCTGAAGAGCCTCAGGGGCTTGTGGCAGCTGGTGTATGTCTGGGCTTGGAAGTACAGAATGTCCCCCAGCTAGAAGGCAGCAGACACTTGTTTTGCACTCCAGTCCACTGCAAGGACAGAGATTCCAGGTTCCAGGCACCCCAGCTCAGCCTGCCACTACCCACAGCCTCCCACCAGGCAAGTCGCCCTGGCTCCCACAGTGAGAGCCACCCTTCCCACCTCCTGATGTTTCCCACGCTGTTCTCGCCTGACTGTTCCCTGCACCAGTCACGTTCCATTCTGGAAAACTCTCCACATCCTTGGGCACCTCCTCCTTGAGTCCTTTCCAGAACTACCATCCCCACTTCCATTTTTACCTGCCATTTGATGCAGAGACCAGCTTCTTCCCTGGGCCGGGGCTGCTCTGGAGGCGGGGAGGCTGTGGCCAGGCCATGGGGTATGGCAGAGCATCGGGTATAGACCAGGCTCTCCAGGCATACATGGGCAGAGAAGTCAGAGACCCACAGGTGAGTGCCCCTCTTTCCAGCCCCACCCACCTCACTGGCAGAAAGAGGGAGGCTCCACAAGGAGGTTGAGGTAAACAGGGGAGCCCAGGTCACGTCTGTCTGATCTGCTGCCCTCCTGGCAGAAAGCCAGAGGTCGGAGCTGGGAGGTGTTGAGAACCGTGACCCAGCCCTGGTTTCACTCACGAGGCTCAGGGAGGGGCTGGGTCAGCCCAAGTCACTGAGTCCATAAGGGAGGGCCCTGACCATAACCCAGGACCCTAGAGCTCGCGAGGCCCCATCCCTTTCCCACGTAGATCAAGGCAGGGGCATGAACTGGCTTCTGGCTTCTAAGGCTGAGGCCCAGCACACCTCTCCCTCCCCTAGCCTGCAGCTGTGATCACACATCGAAAGTGAGTTTTTCCCCATGGGGCTGGAGGTATGGCTCCTTGAGCTGGACCAGGTGAGCAATCCAAACAAGTCCTGGTGCGTCCCCACCAGCTAGGCCTTCTCACGCCACCCAGCAGCTGGGGGCACCAGGATACGCTGGGGGATCCCAGAGACGAGCCCTCCCCGAGGCGCCCACAGCAGCACTGCCACCCTCCACCCGCCACAAGCCCCGTGTCCATACAGCCTTCGAGAACCTGACCCTCACGTATACCTGCCCCACTCCTCACACCTGGCTTTCCTGTGAAAAGTGGAACTGGTTCCACCTAGGCCAGCTGGAGAAGGGCCTCAGGAAATCGCCATTTTAGAGATTTGGTTCCATTTCAATTATTCATTCATTTATTCACCAAATTCCCCCGTCCACTTTTCTGTACAAGGCCAGGGGTGATGCATCAAGCAGAACACATGTCCCAAGGAGTTTTCCTCTCTTTAGAGACAGAGAGGCAGACTTTCAGACCATGAGGGTCCTTTGGGCTCGGGGGTGCCCAGGGCTGGATGCAGGGGAGGCCCTCGCCCACAGGGGGTGGTGATGGGTGTGGATGTGGAGGCTGCCAAAGGGTGAGGGTGTCCAGACAGACGACCTAGCATGTTCCCAGGCCCAGGGTGTGAGATGGAGCAGGTGGGGGCCTGCTCTAACTGGAAGGCTTCCTGACTCTGCCAACGATAGGCTGTGGCTGGATCAGCCTTCATCTTGATTTTTAAAATCATATTTAATACATTTTCATTATGTAACTAAATGTACTTATTGCAATAAAAATTATGAAATATAGAAAAGTTAAAAACACAAAAAATCAGCAAGCCCCTTCTCTCCCCAAATAACTGCTTCAACAGTGTTTTCTGACTTTTTTCCATGTATATGCAGCTATAAACGTAAGTTGCACAAGACAGTATCCTTCCCCATATTCTGTTTTGGAGCTGGATCTTTCACAGGCGGTGAATAGGGGCAGGCTTTAAAAAGGCCAGGCATTGTGAGGGACTGGGGAAGGAGGCTGACCCTGTTGCTGGGTGACCTTGGGCAAATCTCACCCTCCTCAGAGCCTTGATTTTTCTCAGTCCAATGAAAGGCAGGAAGAGCTGTAGGTAGGACTAGATCAGCGCTTCCCAAACTCAGAGATGCCACATGCAGCTGTGTGAGCTGTGCACTGCAGAAGTCCAGGGGGAGGAGCATTCTTTCACAGTCTCTGTGATAGTGGTCCTGCCCAAAAGCGTGGTGTGCAAACCTGGGGCCCACGAGAGGATTTTAGGTGATAGGCAGGTGCATTTCTTTTTACCATTGCCTTCTATGTGTAGCAAATTATTCCAATTCTCACTGGTAGGGCTGGGTACACCACAGATCGCTCAACCCACTCCCCAGAGATTCTGTTTCAGGAGGTCTGTGGTGGCGCCTGAGAATCTGCCTTTCTAACAAGTTCTCAGGTGATGCTGATGCTGATGCTGATGCTGATGCTGCTGGCTCGGGGACCACACTTTGAGAACCACTAATCACACATTTCCTTTTATTCATTTATTTATTTATTTAAGGCAGGGTTTTGCTCTGTCACCCAGGCTGGAGTATAATGGTGCAAACAAGGCTCACTGCAGCCTCGACCTCCCAGGCTGAAGCAATCCTCCTGCTTCACTTCCTGAGCAGCTGGGACCACAGGCACATACCAACACGCCTGGATATTTTTGTAGTTTTTGTAGAAATGGAGTTCACCATGTTTCTCAGGCTGGCTTCAAACTCCTGGGATCAAGCATTCCACCTGCCTTGGCCTCTCAAAGCAAAAGTTACTCTTATAAACACATTTATTTAGGTTTTCAGAAAGAGTTGACTTACAGCACATGAAGAGTTCTTCAATACCAACCACTGGGGAAATGCACATTAAAACCACAGTAAGATATCACTACATATCTATTAGAACCACTAAAATAAAACATAGTGATAATATCAAATATTGCTGAGGATGCAGACAAAACTAAATCTCTCATACATTGCTGGTGGGAATATGAAATGGTACAGACAGTCTGGAAAATAGTTAGGCAGTTTATTTGATTAAACATACACCTCAGTATATGACCCAGCAACTGCTTCTGGGCATTTGTACCAGAAAGTAAAACAAACTGATGTCTGCACAAAAAATTCATACATGATTGTTCATGGCAGATTTATTTGCAATAGCCCCAAACTGGAAACAACCAAATACCCCTCAATAGGTGAATGGTTAGCAAACTGATATATCCGTTCTATGAAGTACTATTCAGCAATATAAAGGGGGTCAGGCATGGTGGCTCATGGCTGTAATCCCAGCACTTTGGAAGGCAGAGGTGGGCAGATCACTTGAGGTCAGGAGTTCGAGAACAGACAGGCCAACACGGTAAAACCCTGTCTCTACTGAAACAAACAAACAAAAAGGAGCGGACACGGTGGCTCATACCTGTAATCCCAACACTTTGGGAGGCTGAGGCAGGCAGATCGCCTGAGGTCAGGAATTTGAGACCAGCCTGGCCAACAGGGCAAACCCCATCTCTACTAAAAATACGAAAAAATTAGCCGAGCATGGTGGCGGAAACCTGTAATCTCAGCTGCTCAGAGGTTGAGGCAGGAGAATCGCTTGAATCTGGGAGGCGGAGGTTGCAGTGAGCCGAGATTGCACCACTGCACTCCAGCCTGGGCAACAAGTGCGAAACTCCATCTCAAAAAAAAAAAAATAGCCAGGCATGGTGGTGGGTGCCTGTAATCCCAGCTACTTGGGAAGCTGAGACAGGAGAATCACTTGAACCCAGGAGGCAGAGGTTGCAGTGAGGTGAGATTCCACCACTGCACTCTAGCCTGGGTGACAGAGCGAGACNCTCTGTCACCCAGGCTGAAGTGGAGTGGCACAATCTCAGCTCACTGCAACCTCCGCCTCCCAGGTTCAAGCCATTCTCCTGCCTCAGCGTCCCAAGTAGCTGGGACTACAAGCATGTGCCACCACATCCGGCTAATTTTTCTTTATTTTTAGTAGAGACGGGGTTTCACCATGTTGGCCAGGCTGGTCTTGAACTCCTGACCTCAGGTGATCTTCCTGCCTCAGCCTCCCAATGTGCTGGTACTACAGGCATGAGCCACTGTGCTTGGCCCCTACTTCTATTTTCTACCTGTCATTTGATGCAGCAACCAGGTCTTCCCTGGGCCAGGCTGCTCTGGAGGCAGGGAGGCTGTAATCAGGATGTGGAGTGTAGCAGAGCATGGAATTCCAGGCACACCTAGGCAGAGAAGTCAGAGGCCCACAGGTGAGTGCCTCTCCTTCCAACCCCACCCACCTCACAGGCAGAAAGAGGGAGGCTTCACAAGGGGTTTGAGGTAAACAGGGGAGCCCGGGTCACCTCTGTCTGATCTCCTGCCCTCCTGGGAGAAAGTCAGAGGCTTCTGGCTTCTAAGGCCGAGGCCCAGCACACCTCTCCCGACCCTTGCCTGCAGCTATTGTCACATATCAAAAGTGAGTTTTTCCCCGAGAGGCTGGAGGCACAGCTCCTTGGGCTTGACCAGGTAGGCAATTCAAACAAGTCCCTGTGTGTCCCCACCAGCCAGGCCTTCTCACGCCATGCAGCAGCTGGGGGCACCAGGATACACTGGGGGATCCCAGGGATGAGAACACCCCGAGGATCCCACAGCAGCACTGCCACCCCTAGATGCGCCACAAGCCCGGTGTCCATCCAGCCTTCGAGAACCTGAGCCTCACACATACTTGCCCCGCTCCTCACACCTGGCTTTCCTGTGAAAAGTGGAACTGGTTCCACCTAGGCCAGCTGGAGAAGGGCCTCAGGAAATGGCCATTTGTGGATTCATTCCAGTTTTAATCATTCATTCATTTATTTGCCAAATACTCATTGTCCACTTTTCTGTACCAGGCCATGGGTCAAGCAGAACACATGTCCCAAGGAGTTTTCCTCTCTTTAGAGACAGAGAGGCAGACTTTCAGACCATGAGGGTCCTTTGGGCTCGGGGGTGCCCAGGGCTGGATGCAGGGGAGGCCCTCGCCCACAGGGGGTGGTGATGGGTGTGGATGTGGAGGCTGCCAAAGGGTGAGGGTGTCCAGACAGACGACCTAGCATGTTCCCAGGCCCAGGGTGTGAGATGGAGCAGGTGGGGGCCTGCTCTAACTGGAAGGCTTCCTGACTCTGCCAACGATAGGCTGTGGCTGGATCAGCCTTCATCTTGATTTTTAAAATCATATTTAATACATTTTCATTATGTAACTAAATGTACTTATTGCAATAAAAATTATGAAATATAGAAAAGTTAAAAACACAAAAAATCAGCAAGCCCCTTCTCTCCCCAAATAACTGCTTCAACAGTGTTTTCTGACTTTTTTCCATGTATATGCAGCTATAAACGTAAGTTGCACAAGACAGTATCCTTCCCCATATTCTGTTTTGGAGCTGGATCTTTCACAGGCGGTGAATAGGGGCAGGCTTTAAAAAGGCCAGGCATTGTGAGGGACTGGGGAAGGAGGCTGACCCTGTTGCTGGGTGACCTTGGGCAAATCTCACCCTCCTCAGAGCCTTGATTTTTCTCAGTCCAATGAAAGGCAGGAAGAGCTGTAGGTAGGACTAGATCAGCGCTTCCCAAACTCAGAGATGCCACATGCAGCTGTGTGAGCTGTGCACTGCAGAAGTCCAGGGGGAGGAGCATTCTTTCACAGTCTCTGTGATAGTGGTCCTGCCCAAAAGCGTGGTGTGCAAACCTGGGGCCCACGAGAGGATTTTAGGTGATAGGCAGGTGCATTTCTTTTTACCATTGCCTTCTATGTGTAGCAAATTATTCCAATTCTCACTGGTAGGGCTGGGTACACCACAGATCGCTCAACCCACTCCCCAGAGATTCTGTTTCAGGAGGTCTGTGGTGGCGCCTGAGAATCTGCCTTTCTAACAAGTTCTCAGGTGATGCTGATGCTGATGCTGATGCTGATGCTGCTGGCTCGGGGACCACACTTTGAGAACCACTAATCACACATTTCCTTTTATTCATTTATTTATTTATTTAAGGCAGGGTTTTGCTCTGTCACCCAGGCTGGAGTATAATGGTGCAAACAAGGCTCACTGCAGCCTCGACCTCCCAGGCTGAAGCAATCCTCCTGCTTCACTTCCTGAGCAGCTGGGACCACAGGCACATACCAACACGCCTGGATATTTTTGTAGTTTTTGTAGAAATGGAGTTCACCATGTTTCTCAGGCTGGCTTCAAACTCCTGGGATCAAGCATTCCACCTGCCTTGGCCTCTCAAAGCAAAAGTTACTCTTATAAACACATTTATTTAGGTTTTCAGAAAGAGTTGACTTACAGCACATGAAGAGTTCTTCAATACCAACCACTGGGGAAATGCACATTAAAACCACAGTAAGATATCACTACATATCTATTAGAACCACTAAAATAAAACATAGTGATAATATCAAATATTGCTGAGGATGCAGACAAAACTAAATCTCTCATACATTGCTGGTGGGAATATGAAATGGTACAGACAGTCTGGAAAATAGTTAGGCAGTTTATTTGATTAAACATACACCTCAGTATATGACCCAGCAACTGCTTCTGGGCATTTGTACCAGAAAGTAAAACAAACTGATGTCTGCACAAAAAATTCATACATGATTGTTCATGGCAGATTTATTTGCAATAGCCCCAAACTGGAAACAACCAAATACCCCTCAATAGGTGAATGGTTAGCAAACTGATATATCCGTTCTATGAAGTACTATTCAGCAATATAAAGGGGGTCAGGCATGGTGGCTCATGGCTGTAATCCCAGCACTTTGGAAGGCAGAGGTGGGCAGATCACTTGAGGTCAGGAGTTCGAGAACAGACAGGCCAACACGGTAAAACCCTGTCTCTACTGAAACAAACAAACAAAAAGGAGCGGACACGGTGGCTCATACCTGTAATCCCAACACTTTGGGAGGCTGAGGCAGGCAGATCGCCTGAGGTCAGGAATTTGAGACCAGCCTGGCCAACAGGGCAAACCCCATCTCTACTAAAAATACGAAAAAATTAGCCGAGCATGGTGGCGGAAACCTGTAATCTCAGCTGCTCAGAGGTTGAGGCAGGAGAATCGCTTGAATCTGGGAGGCGGAGGTTGCAGTGAGCCGAGATTGCACCACTGCACTCCAGCCTGGGCAACAAGTGCGAAACTCCATCTCAAAAAAAAAAAAATAGCCAGGCATGGTGGTGGGTGCCTGTAATCCCAGCTACTTGGGAAGCTGAGACAGGAGAATCACTTGAACCCAGGAGGCAGAGGTTGCAGTGAGGTGAGATTCCACCACTGCACTCTAGCCTGGGTGACAGAGCGAGAC
>NW_016108193.1:50265-51874 GCF_001604975.1 Cebus imitator | reverse complement strand
AAAAAAAAAGCCAAGCTCAAAAGGCCACATACTATGTGATTCCATTTATATAATTTTGTTGTTGTTTGGTTGGCTTTTGTTTTGTTTTTGAGACAAAGTCTCACTCTGTGGCCCAGAGTGGAGTGCAGTGGCATGATCTCAGCTCACTGAGCTTGTGCCTCCCAGGTTCAAGTGATTCTTGTGCCTCAGCCTCCCAAGTAGCTGTGAGTACAGGTGCCACCATTATACCTGGCTAATTTTTGTATTTTTAGTGGAGACAGGGTTTTGCCGTGTTGGCCAGGCAGGTCTCAAACTCCCGGCCTTAACTGATCTACCCGCCTTGGCCTCCCAAAGTCCTAAGATTATAGGTGCCAGCCACCATGCCAAGGCTTCATTCATTCACTCATTCATTCAAACAGAGTTTCTCCCTGTCTCTCAGGCTGAACTGCAGTGGCAAGATCTCAGCTCACTGTAGACTCCACCGCCCAGGTTCAAGTGATTCTGCTGCCTCAGCCTGCCACATAGCTGGAACTACAAGCACGTGCCACCATGCCTGGCTAATTTTTGCATTTTATAATGTTCTTGAAGTGACAAGATTATAAAGACAAAAAAGCAGGTTAGTGGTTGCCAGAAGTAGGAATAGTGGAGGGGAAGAGGTAGAAACAGCAGAGGAATAGCAGGAGGGGGATTTTTTTGTGGTGGTAGAACAGTTCTGTGTCTTGATTGTAGCAGTGGTTACAGAAGTCTACATATGTGATAAAATGGCTTTGATCTACACACCTGACATTCTTTGATATTGCTCTACACTTAATAGAATAGAACCTTTGGAGGAAACTGAGTGAAGAGTATATGAACCCTCTTTGTACCAACTTTGAAATTTCCTCTGAATCTATATTTCCAAATAAAAGGTTGATATTTTAAAACTTGCTTTAGACAAAAATATTAAATAAAAATAGTATTGATTGTATGCAAGGCTGGCAAAACCTTTGACACAGTGAATGACTGGCATCTCTAATTCATCCCATGCACAGTTACCCCTGGCCAGGCCCTGTCCTAGGCTAGGTCACCTGCTGGAAGATAGAACTCTGGACTTTCTCCTGCTTGGTTTTGGGGTAGAGATGCCAGATATAACATAGGCCACCCACTGAAATTTATATTTCTCATCACAAATGAATAATTTTTAGTATTTACCATATTTAGAACATACTTACGCTAAAATTCTTTTTTCACCATCTACGCAGATGTTGATATTTTTCTAAATTATTTAATGTACACATGTAGTTACTTTAAAGTTCTTGTCTGATAATTCCAATGTGTGAGTCATTTATGATTTGTTTTGTTTTGTTTTTTGAGATGGAGTTTCACTCTTTTAGCCCAGGCTGGAGTGCAATGGCACCATCTCGGCTCACTGCAACTCTGCCTCCCAGGTTCAAGCAATTCTCCTATTTCAGCCTCCCGAGTAGATGGAACTACAGGTGCATGTCACCACGCACAGCTAATCTTTGTATTTTTAGTAGAGAAGTGGTTTCATCATGTTGGCCAGGCTGGTCTTGAACTCCTGACCTCAGGTGATCCACCCACCTTGGTCTCCCAAAATGCTGGTGATACGGGTGTGAGGCATCACACCTGG
>NW_016108193.1:46727-50143 GCF_001604975.1 Cebus imitator | reverse complement strand
AGACAGAGTCTCACTCCATCTTCCAGGCTGGAGTGCAGTGGCATGATCTCAGGTCACTGCAACCCCTGCCTCCCAGAATCAAGCCATCCTTCCACCCCAGCCTTCCAAGTAGCTGGAAACACAGGCACACGCCACCAGCAGTCCTTACTGGTTTTGCAAAAGACAATTTTTCCACAGACAGGGTGGGGGGAAAGTGGTTATGGTAATGAAACTGTTCCACTTCAGATCACCAGGCATTAGATTGTCATAAAGAGTGCAAAATGTAGATCCCTCACATGTGCAGTTCACAGTAGGGTTCATGCTCCTATGAGAATGTAATGCCTGCTGATCTGATGGGAGGTGGAGCTCAGGCAGTGATGCTCCCTACCCACCGCTCACCTCCTGCTGTGCAGCTTGGTTCCTAACAGGTCACCGACTGGTACCAGTCCCCAGCCTGGGGGTTATGGATGCCTGCACACTACCACACCCAACTCATTTTGGAATTTTTAATAGAGATGATGGGGTTTTGCCCTGTTGCCCAGGCTGGTCTCCAAGTCTTGAGCTCAAGTGATCTACCTGCCTTGACCTCCCAAAGTGCTGGGATTACAGGCATGAGCCACCATGCACGGTTGAGTCTGTTCATATTGACTGGTTTTCTCTTAATTTTAGGATGTATTTTCTTGCTTTTTCACATGTCTAGTAAATATTTCTTAATCAGTTGGACATTGTGAACACTGATTGTACAGATGTGGATTATGTTATCTAGTATTGAGTTTTGTTTTGTCAGGGAATTAAGTTACTGATGGGTTAATTGATCATGTGTGTCCAGGCTACGTTTTAGGTTTTGTTAGGGGGAGCTGTTTTTCATTTTGCCCTTATTCCTAAAGAATCTTCTTTAATCCTAAGGCATGGCCTTCTAGGTCCTCCTGTGAATGTCTAGATTATTCATCAAGACCTGAGACTCCAAGAGTGGAGACTCTGGCTGAGCCAGAATTCAGATGTATCTCCAGCATCTGTGAGCACTGAAATACCTGTTTAGCTTTCAGCTTCCCATTGGCTGTTCTGTGCTAGGCCTTGCAGAGTCTCAATCTGTACATTCATAGCTTGGGATTTGGCCAAGGACCTGCAGAGACCTCTGTAAAATTTCTGGGGCCCTTCTCTGCAACACCGTCCTCTCTGATACTCTGCCACACACATTTCAGCAGCCCTGAGTGCAGACCTTTTTCTCCACCAAACAAGACTGATACTGTCAGCCTGGACTCTGCTTCCTCATGCTGTGATTGAGGGTTTGGAAACTTTCTCCACCAGAAAAATGTAGCAGTAACTTCACATGATTCCCTTCTCTCAGACTGTACCTCAAACTGCCTACTGCCCAGTGCCTGAAGACAATTTCTTTGTGTACTTTGTCTAGCTTTGTAGTTGTTTATGCTGGGAGTCTATTATCGATACAGTTACTCCATCATGGCCACAATTAGAAGTACTATTAATATTGTATTTATTCTATTCTAAAAGTAGAGAAGACAAAGACCAACAATTCTTAGAAAAATGAAAAAAGTATATGAAAGATCAAAGAAAAACACAAATGCTGCTGACACACAGGAAAAATGTGTAGCTTCGATGATAATGAGATACAATTTAGGCTGGGTGCAGTGGCTTACACCTGTAATCCCAGCACTTTGGGAGGCTGAGGTGGGAGGATGGCTTGAGGGCATGAAGTGGAGGTGGCAGTGAGCTGAGATGGCTCCACTTTGGGTGACAGAGCGAGGTAAAAAAAAAAAAAAAAAAAGATACAAATGTAAACAACATCCTGCAACCTCTACATGTGGCCATGATGGATAACAGAGACCAGATTCACCTCCCACCTTGAACAACTAGAAAAATGGAACAAAATCTATAAAACAATAGTTTTCAGACACTGGAGAATAGGTCGAGCAGAACTATGATCCCTGAAAGAAGGTGAACCCTGCAATGTCCTTGGTTTACTGCTGGACACAATTTACAGGCTCCAACACAGGGAGGGGGAATCCAAAGTTCAGTGATCTTGGTGGATTCAGGAGACAAAAATCAGAGCTTGGAAAAATCTTCAAGGCCGGTAGAATTTGTGAGGTAGAGTACCAGAGAGGAAGTGGGAGAAGAGAGAATGCGTGCACTCTGGAGAGCTGTGGAAGATGCCCTGAAGCCTTTGGCTCAGGGCTGATATAGGCATGTGAGAAGAAAGTAGCCAGGGAAAGAACCGCCAGAAAACAGACCAAAGAATCTCCAGAGCTCAGAACAGGCTAGAGAGAATTCATATTCTCATAAGTCAGAATAAAAACATCTCATAATACTTAGGAAATGGAAGAGAATCTTTAGAAAAGTATTACCTGAACCATGGGGCTAAATAAAGGCTTCTCTGAAACTGTCCTAACAAAGATTAAAAGCAAACCTTGAATAGATAAATCCAACTTATTTCAAGTAACTTAACTAGTGCTGGAACAGAGTCCCACACCATTTAAAGGAAAAAAAAATCCAGCAATCACAACACAAAAACACAATGTCTATCAGTTAATAAAAAATTACCACACAATAACCAGATGCAGTGGCTCATGCCTGTAATTCCAGCAATTTGGGAAGCCGAAGCAGGCAGATTGCCTGGGGATAGGGGTTTGAGACTAGCCTGGCCAACATGGTGAAATCCTATCTCTACTAAAAATACAAAAATTACCTGGGTGTGGTGGTACGCATCTGTAGTCTGAGCTACTTGGGAGGCTGAGACATGAGAATCACTTGAACCTGGGAGATGGAGATCGCAGTGAGCCAAATCACACCACTGCACTCCAGCCAAAGTGACAGAGTAAGACCCTGTCTCCAAAACAAAACAAACAAACAAACAAAAAGGCAAAAATAGGGCCTATAACCAGGAGAGAAATAAATCAATGGAAATAGGCCTAGAAATGACAGAGATGGTGTAATTAGCAGACAAGGAAATTTAAAAACATGTTATAAATATAATATGCTCCCTATGTTTAAGAAGGCTAGAAAAATCTGAGCATGATGAGAAGACAGAAATGGAAGATATTTTGAAAAAGACACACACACACACACAGCCTGGGTGTGGTGGCTCACACCTGTAATCCCAGCGCTTTGGGAAGCTTAGACACAAGGATTGCTTGAGCCCAGGAGTTCAAGACCAGCCTGGGCAACACAGGGAGACGTAGCTCTATAAATAATTCAAAACTTAGCCAGGCATGGTGGCACACACCTGTAGTCCCAGCTACTCAGAAGGCTGAGGCAGGAGGATCACCTGAACCCAGGAGGTCGAGGTTGCAGTGAGCTGTGATTGCACCACTGCACTCCAGCCTGGGCAACATAGTGAGACCTGTCTCAAAATAAAACAAAAAGTTACTAGAAATAAAAAAGTTAACTCTGCGGATATGGGATCAAAAGCAGTTTAAAAA
>NW_016108193.1:39405-46632 GCF_001604975.1 Cebus imitator | reverse complement strand
AAAAAAAAAAAAAAAACACCTCAGTGAGGCCAGGTGTGGTGGCTCATGCTTGTAATCATCCCAGCACTTCACAAGGCCGAGGCAGGAGAATTGCTTGAGGCCAGGAGTATGAGATCAGCCTGGGTAGTACAGTGAGGTCGCATCTCTACAAAAATAAAAATAGAATAGAAAATTGTCGAAAAATTTAATGAAGGCAAAATAAAGACGTTTTCACACAAACAAAAGCCAGGATAGTTACCAGCAGGCCAGCACTATGAGAAGTGTTAAAAGAAGTTCTGTGGTCAGAAGAAAAATGACACTAGACAGAAATTTGGATCTACACAAAGGAATGACCACTGAAGTGATAAATACACGAATGAATATTAAAGTCCCTATTTTCTTATTTTTTTGGAAGTCTAGAAATAATTGAGTTTGAGGCAAAAGTAGTAAAGTTGTGGGGTTTATAACATGTAGAAGTAAAATGGTGACAAGAATAGTACAAGGGACAAGAGGGGAAATGTAAGAATACTGTCATTATAAGGTGACAGTCACAGTTGAGGGAGTTGATAAATCTCTGTGATTCCACCTGGAATACTGCATTGCTCCTGGAAGTGGGAAAGGGGCGGTTTCAGAGACGTCCCCCTGGCTCTTCCTACTATTGTGGCTCCTACCCACAGGTCAGGGAGAAAAAGTCAGAGCTCTGTTCGCTTCTAAGCATACTTCTATCAACTGCATATTTAGGGACAGAGAAATGACAACTGGATGGGGCTGTGGCCTCTTCATCCAGAGTTCCATTTATTATCTTCACTTATCCTCAGTCTTGTTGGGGAGGAGCCATGATGGCACTGTGGTTCTGAGCGTGTTAGGGTCAGCTCTAATCTTGTATTAATGGCCCTCAAACAGGCTGAGTATTCTCTGTTTCATCAGCTACAGTTACTTTCATCAATGACCCCAGATCTCTTTGGAGAAGGACTGAGGTAACAATTATTGAATGTCATGAGGTAATGTTGTAGGATTCTTTTTCGAGAATACCTAGCTCTCCCTACAACCGATGAGCTATAGGTCTCACTTGTCTCAGTCTGAAAACTGGGTGGGAAATGGCAGTTCTTTGTTGCAGGCTTCTGTGTGCCAGATTTTCTTGTTGTTGTTTCCTGAATATACAAATCAGGGAATATCCCAGGCCTCACACCTGTAATCCCAACAATTTGGGAGGCGAAGCAGGAGGATTGCTTGAGCTCTGGAATTTGAGACCATTCTGGGCAACATTGCAAGAACTCATCTTCACTAAAAATTTTAAAAGCCAGGTACGGTGGTGTTTGCCTATAATCCCAGCTACTTCGGAGGCTGAGATAGGAGGATTGCTTGAGCCTGGGAGGTTGCAGCTGCAGAGAGCTATGATTGTGTCACTGCACTCCACACTGGACAACAGAGTAAAATCCTGTCTCAAAAAAAAAAAAAATACCCTGGTCAACTGTCTATATAACTCGCCCCAGGAATGCTGTCAGTTTTTAGCCGATATAACAGATCCCTGGAGGTCAAGGCATCCTGGTAATCCCTCCAGCCTTGCTACCAATTAAGTCAATAACACCTACCTTGTCGATGATGGTGATGTGCCACCACCTGGCATCTGCTGCTCTGGCCTTCCACCATTCCCACTGACAACACGAAGCCTGGTCTGATGGTGGCATCTCCTCTTCTCCATCCTGGCCCACAAAGGATAGTGCCAGAGTCTCTCAAAGATTCAGGTGCCCTTCTCACTAGTGCCTTCCTTGTGAACCTAGAGAAGGGAGCTCCTGTGAGCCCTCCAAGGGCACATAGTCAAGTGGTGGATTCTGAATCTGCTGGGACATATGAAACATTCCAACATCCCCTGTACTTTCCGGTTTCTTTGATGCTTTGCGAATGCATTTCTACAATTTCACCGCATTTCTATAAGCTCACCTAACTCACTGCAGCAACTGTTACATCCACATTTCAAGGAGCCACTCCAGCACTGTGTGAGAGCCCCAGGCATCCTTGCCAAGCCATTAATTCCTGAGAGTGCTCCCAAGTCAGTGTATTCTCATGTACACAGCCTTTAGTCTCCCCCTAGTCCAACAGCCTATGTCCACTCCTCTACCTCCTCTCCCAGATTCTATCAGTACATACTAGGCAGCTCCTGCAACATTTTTGGCAGAAAAAACAAAATCATTCTCCCAGAGCAGTTTGTGCTTGTGACCTTGGGCCATGATGAGGAACGACCACAGCCTGGTGTCAATGTGGGGCAGCAATGATGACACACCTCATCCTGCTGGAGGGCCTTGCTGGAGGCTCTTTGCCTAGTCTCCAGACAAGGGGCAGCTGCCCTTCTCTTAGCAAGGAAAGGGGGCTACTTCTTTTAGCCCAAAGCATTCAGTGGAAACTGGAGGCTCAAAGTTCTTAGATGTAGCCACTTAAGTTTCCCTATATCAGATATCAGGATCCCATTGCTCTTTTTCACACAAACAAAAGCCAGGATAATTACCAGCAGGCCTGCACTATGAAAAGTGTTAAAAGCAGTTCTTTAGTCAGAAGAAAAATGCCCCAGGGTTCCAGAGGGCAGGACCGAGGGTGGTGGGAGGAGCCCAGCCTGGGCAGCCGTGACACGTACACCACTCTTTATCTGTCTCCTGGAACTTGAGGTTGCAGTGAGCTGTGATTGCACCACTGCACTCCAGCCTGGGCAACGTAGTGAGACCCTGTCTCAAAATAAAACAAAAAATGAAAAAGTTAACTCTGCAGACATAGGATTAAAAGCAGTTTAAAAACTCAATGAGGCCAGGTATGGCGGCTCACACCTGTAATTATCCCATCACTTTGGGAGGCCAAGGCTGAAGGTTTGCTTGAGGGCAGGAGTTTGAGGCCAGTCTGGGCAACACAGTGAGGCCCTTCGCCTCCTCTCCCCTCCCCTCTCTTCTTCATTTTCTTTTCTCTTTCTCTTTTTATCTTTCTTTCTTTTTGAGATGGGATCTCACTCTCTCCTCCAGGCTGGGATGCAGAGATGTGATCTTGGCTCACTGCAACCTCTGTCTCCCGGGTTCAAGCAATCCTCCCACATCAATCTCCTGGGCAGCTAAGATCACAGGCACATGCTATCACATCTGGCTAATTTTTGTATTTTTTATAGAAATGGGGTTTCACCATGTTAATTAGGCTGGTCTCGAACTCCCAGACTCAAGTGATCTTTCTGCCTCAGCCTCCAAAAGTGCTGGGATTACAAGTGTGAGTCACTGCACTTGGCTCTCCTTTTCCTTAAGTAATTCTAAATAAAAACAAGACTAAATCATAAAATTTGTGATTTTGGGGGAAATGACACAAAACTTCCATGACAGCTGAAATTAAAGTAGTTGATTTCTAGATTTTCTGCTATGCGTGTGTGTGTGTGTGCGTGCGCACACACACATGCACACTTGTCTAGGTTGGCACCCTCTGTGTGTACTTGCTGTAGCTGTGTCTGACTGCACAATTTCCAGAACACAAAGGCTCTACACAGCCCAATTTCCAAGCAGTCCAGACTGAAGCAGTAGTCTCCTTCTGGGTTTAATTTGAATTAAACTGGCAGGCCGTACTTGTATGGGAAACTGATCATTTTCAGCAAGAACTTTCCAGGCGAGGCCTGTCACCCTCCAGTGTAACTCTAGGCCCTGCTTAGCAGGGAGACTGGCTTTGGCTGGAGGCTGGGTCAAAAGAGCTGCCCTGGAATAGCACCTTCCCATCCCAGGGAGAGAGCTCTGTTGGGAGCATGAGATGGACCAAGAAGACCCATCCATTAGGAAAGTGGCCCTTGGTGTGTCCATTTTTTTTTTTCTGAGATAGAGTCTGGCTCTGTAGCTCTGGCTGGAGTGCAGTCATGTGATCTTGGCTCTCTGCAACCTCCACCTCCTGGGTTCAAGCAATTCTCCTGCCTCACTCTCCTGAGTAGCTGGGATTACAGGTGTGTGCCACCATGTCCAGCTAACTTTTGTATTTTTAGTAGAGACAGTGTTTCACCATGTTGGCCAGGATGGTCTAAAACTCCTAACATCATGTGATCCGCTTGCCTTGGCCTCCCAAAGCGATGGCATTACAGGTGTGAGCCATCACACCCAGTCTGTGTCTCCAGTTTTAATGAAGGAGGGTGCTTGATGCAGTAACCAGTTCTGATGGGGGAACTAGTTGGAGACGTGGCATTCATTGTCTTTCCCACATGTGCCCCACCAGGGCCAAAACTTTAGTGTTGAAAAGTTTCAGGAGACATATCAAGATTGGTGTACATATAATGGATGCCCAGGCTGGGTTCCTCCTACCACCCTTCAGTCCTGCCCTCTGGAATCCTGGGCAGGCTGGCAGGAGTTGTTTTTGGGGTCTAGACTTCTGGCCAGGATGCCTATGGCCTCCTAGTATCCACGTGGGGCATCCTAGTGTAAAGATCCTGAAAGTAAGAGAACAGCAATTGATCAAGTGAACCCAAGATGTGACTAAAACTGTCTCTGATGGCAAAGACTTTGATAACAAAGATTCTGGCCCATGGAAAGATGGCTCTGAGCATGGCATCTCTGACCAGACCCCTCACTCTGATCTTCTGAGCAAATGAGCCCAGCCTTGCTCACAATTGAGGCTGGAAAAAGACCTCATGGAGGCCATGGGATAACTGCATTTCCTGTGTGCCTGTCACAGCTGATTCCACCCACATTGTCCTCTGCCCAGCCAGCCCAGCTCTGACATGCCCTGCAACTGCAGTCAGAGCTCTTTGGGTGTGTGACAGAAAATTCACTTGAGTTTGCTTAGGCAAGAACAGAAGTTCATTGGTCAGTAAGTTAGCCACGGACAGGGCAGGGAACAGTTGGGGCTCAGGAATACCTGGACTCAGAGTCACCAGTGCTGTTAGGATTTGTAGGCTCCTTCCTTTGTCTGTCTCCTCCTCAGTCTGCAGATCAGTTTTGCGTTCTCAGAGCAACTTTCCCCAGAAGGTTGGAATCAGGCTGTCGATAGCACAAGGCTTCTATCTCCTGGCTTTGCCCTCAAGAAAGGATGGAGCTCCCCTCCGTTAGTTCCTATTCAGAAAATTCCAGAAGAAAATTTCTGCTTGGTTTGGTCTCATCGGGGTTGGCTGGGTAGCTGGGACACTAAAACTGCCAAGCCCTCTAGTGTCATGTGATTGAAGTAGGGAGGGGAGATGTATTAGTTCAGGGTGCCATGCCAAAATACTACAGACTGGGCACCTCAAACCACACGCATTTATTTCTCACAGTTCTGGAGGCTGGGAAATACAAATCAAAGTGCCAGCAAGGTAAGTTTCATTCTGAGGCCTCTTCTCTTGGCCTGTAGGTGGCTGCCATATTGTGTGTTCATGTGACCTCTTCTTTGTGTTTGTACGGAGAGAGAGTGAGTGCACTCTCTGGTGTCTCATCTTACAAGGACACCAATAGTACTGAATCAGGGCCCCAACCTTAGGACCTCATTTAACCTTAATGACTTCCTGAGAGGCCTCGTCTTCAACAACAGCCACACAGGGGGTTAGGGCTTCAACATGTGAATTTGGAGGAGACAGAGATATTCAGTCCATGATGGGAAGAAAAACTATTCACTAAAAAAGGGGTGCAGTGGCCAGAAAAGGGGAAAAACAAAACTACAGATGCTCTCCCCATTTCCCCCAATACATAACACACACACACACACACACACACACACGCACACAACCCTGCCTTTGCCCCTTCCCCACAAGGCCACTCCCCACCCCATGATTATTTACCTCCCTCCTATCCTGCTCTCTGGAGCTGCCCCTTCCCCTAAGTTGTCCTGTGGCTCACTGAATGCTACACGCAGGTACGTGCATGTAAATGTAGCCTGGGGCTGGGGTCCTCCTGGACCATGTGTGTCCTGAGCCCCACCATAGGACTGGGCAGGAAGTGGATCTTACCCATTTCTATTGTCCTCAGGCAGAGCCTAGCCCTGGGACATGAGCTCAGTGGGTGCTGCAGCTTTGTTGGATTCACCTCTGACCCCATCCACTTATAAGGTTCCTGGAGCCTAGATACCTCTGTCCTTGGAAGAAAAGAATGTGATTACTCAGCTCACATGAACCTGATGGTGGCTTCCCCAATAGAAGGACATAATTTTCTAGTTCAAAAGAGTCTACCAGATGACTAGCGCAGTGAATGAAGAAAGAGCTACAACAAGGCACATCATTGGGAAATTTCAGAAAAGGACTAAGAATAAAGAGAAAATTCTGCAACCTTCCAGAGAGAAAAGACAAGTCATATATAAAGAGCTAAGACTCAGCATGACACTGACTTCTTCCCAACAACACCGGGAACTAGAAAATAATAGAGCAATATTTCCCAAGTGAGGAGAAGTTATATTTAAATTAGAGCATTATTTCCAGCCAAACTGTTATTCAGGAGTTGGGGTAGAATAATGACATTCATAATATGTGAGGGTCAGAAAGCTTGGCTTCCATTCACTCTCTCTCAGGAAGCCACTGGAAGATGTGATGCAACGCATGAGAGAGTAGACCAGGGAAAAGACAATCTGGGACCAGGGAACAGGAGATGCACACAGAAGAGGCAGCAGGAAACTCACATGATGGTGCAGACATGCCAGGATGCCAGCCATGCCACAGGCTGAGAGCTGAGTCCAGTTTGGAGCAGAAGGATGGAGGGCAAGGGAGAGAGGGAAGCCTCCGGGAAAATAATGGGGCTGATCCAGTGTATCTTAGTTTTTGGATAATTACCACTAGGCATTTGATAGATTGGTTGGAGCATCTGAAAAAAATTGGTAAGTAATTGGTAAAAATAAATAAATAAGCAAATGAAGGGGTAAAATCTGAAGCAATTATTACCCCCAGGGGAGAAATGGAAAGAAATGAAACAATTTCAGTGCAGGACTTGGGTTAGGGAACAATATTTAGATAGCTACAAGAATGTAAATGCTTTTGATTTCATAAGATTATGATCCAGTCAAATTGGTGAAATGGAGGCAAGGAAAATAAGACCTCAGAAGGGAGGTAAGCCCTATACTGTGCTATGCTAGGAATCAACAGATACTGGAGAAAACAAATCAAGAAATAGCAACATAAACATTCTTCAGAAATATGATGATAAATACCAGAGGAAATAGCAAAATGAGTTTAAAGTGATGGCCTCTTAAAATTAGGACTCAA
This sequence comes from Cebus imitator, assembly GCF_001604975.1. NCBI lineage: Eukaryota > Metazoa > Chordata > Mammalia > Primates > Cebidae > Cebus > Cebus imitator. Next base: position 39,494 of record NW_016108193.1, on the reverse strand, counting down.
AGGCAAGAAAGGAAACTGAGTGGATGCTGTTGCCATTTAATTAGATGGATAAGGCATTAACAAAGGAGAGATCAGAGTGTTTAAAGAAG
>NW_016108193.1:32720-39305 GCF_001604975.1 Cebus imitator | reverse complement strand
GGGGTTTCACCATGTTGACCAGGATGGTCTTGATCTCTTGACCTCGTGATCCACCCGCCTCGGCCTCCCAAAGTGCTGGGATTACAGGCTTGAGCCACCGCGCCCGGCCTGAGAAAATGCTTTTTGATATAAGCCTTTTATTACCATTTTGTTTTTCTTTTCTTCTTTTCTTGTTTTACTGAGGATTTCTTGTTCCAGATAGCATCTTTTTCTTAACTCTACATATCCAGTACTTTGATCAGAATTAAATATAATGTTGTAAGTTCTGGAGACCTGTTGTACAGCATGATAACTATAGTTAATAACAATGTATACTTGATAATTGCTAAGAGAGTAGATTTTACAGATGAGGTCACTGAAGCGCCGAGAGATAAACTGACTTGTCTGATTTTATCCAGCAAGTCACCGGCAGAACTTGATCTGAAATCCAAAGCCAAGCATTTTCTATTACCTCCAGGTCCTTCAGTCCAGCCCTCCGGGATCTGCCTTGGGAATTGGTATTGGTGACAAAGGGAATATAGAGGAACATGCATAGAGCTCTCCATTTAGATTGACATTCACACTGCGCCAGGGCATCAGCAAGAAACAGTGCAAGCTCCAAGAGTGCTCGCCCTGACCCTTTTCCCCCTCCCCATCCTCTCTCATAACCAACTTCAGCTAAAGGGTCTGAGAAGAAAAGGGAATCTTAGATGACTCTCATAGGGTGTAAATGACTCCCACCATGATTTTTGATTTTTATTTTATGGAGATATAACTCCAACAACAGTTTGATGGCTAGGATGCCGGGCAGTAGGATGAAGACAAATGGGAAACTGCCTAGGTTCATGAAGAAGGTGGAGGCACTGAGACCCTAATTTCATAAAGAACACCTTAGGAAATGTCCAGCACCATGGTTTCTCATCTTCACAACCCAGGACCCACAAGGCCCCACGTTCTGACAGATTTTGTTTATCAGACAAATTGCACTCAGTCATGCTTCATTCATTTTCCTCAGAAAGTTCCTAGGTTATATAGAATTGGTATAATCTTCCCACTCCCCATCGGCCCCACAAAGACACTCCATGTTTCTGTTTGCAACAGTCTTATACAGATCAATATTAGATTTTCATGGTGCTCTTTGCATTTTGCAACTATTACTCAAGCTGGAGACCCAAAAAGAGCACCAGCGTTAGAGTCAAGGACCCCTGGGTTCCAGTTTCAGCTGAGTGACTGAGAGTACATCACTAGCCCACTCTGATCCTATATCCCAGATGTATAATCACCTATGTTCCATCAATTGCAAAGTTGGAGAGAAAAGTGCCCACTCTGCCCAGTACACAGCAGGAGCTTAGTAAACTTAAGTTCTCTTGCTTCCCCACTATCCTAATGTATTAGGGGAAAGACAGAGATGTGGAATGGCACCTGGAAGGCTCCAGCTGTATGCTTCACAATCCTACAGTGAAAATTCTGAATTAGGCCTTCCCTCTACAAAATGAGACAGGACAGGAGTGGATAGGAAGAAGAAAAGCTTGGCTTTGTCGGTTTAAGCTGGACCTATCTGATTCTGTAATGTGGGCTTCACTGCCGGGTCTAGCTCACTCCCCAGCCTGGGCTTTGCGAGCTCTGAATGTCTTTTGGCCAAGTCCAAGGCTATCCAGTGTCAGCTATCCAGGGCAGGGTGGTGGATAGTGGGATGGGGAGGAGCAGTTCTCTCATATAACCTGCAGGTGGCACTAGAGAAGCGCGGGAGTCGACAGTTCCGTTCCAGCCTTCCAGGAGACTGGGGCAGGGCGGGGTAGGGTGTGGCAGAGATGGTGCATCCCCCTCAGCTGGGCAGTGGCACGAGCGTGGCTGCGGCTCAGTACACACAGTTTGAAATCGACACATGGACCTTCTGGCTAATTTCCTCTCTTTGGTAGGATGATCATACGCTTTATCATCCAAATCCAGACACTTCGGAGAGTGAAAGGGGCACTACTATAATTGCACCAGGACAGCAGACATAATCTTAGCTGTACCTTGCAAACCAGAACATATGGTCAACCTACCCTCTGGTCACTTTTTCTTCCTTGTTTCCATTCTTCCTATTCTTTTTCTTTTAAAATACACAACATTCTCTTTCCCCGAGCACCATTGTCTTTGAAAATGCCCTTGCGATCAGGATATTTTCTACCACACAACATCTGCTTTCACTTCTTGAGTCTGAACAGGCTCTCTGAAGCCACCCCAAAGGCTGGTTTTAACTTTCAGTTAGAAGACTCTGTTCCCTGGCTTACTATCCCCATGACTCAATAATTAAAAGTATCAGACGTGAAACAGTGACCCTTATCTCAACTTTGGTGCCTCTTTGCTAAATATATTCCTGTAATTTTTTCTTTGTCTCACTCTCGCCCAGGCTGCAGTGCAGTGGCGCAATCTCGGCTCACTGCAATCTCCACTTCCCAGGTTCAAGTGATTATGCTGCATCAGCCTCCCAAGTAGCTGGTTATAGGCACCCATCACCACACCAGACTAGTTTTTGTATTTTTAGTAGAGATGGGGTTTTACCACTTTGGCCAGTCTGGTCAGAAACTCCTGATCTCAGGTGATCCGCCCGCCTCAGCCTCCCAAAGTGCTGGGATTACAGGCATGAACCACCGCACCAGGTCCTATTTCTGTAATTTTGTTCTGGGTGCTCATGTCCTTTATCTCTTTGAGTTTGGGTATATTGGTTTATTGATTTCAAGTAGACAAGTCCCATTAAGCAGGATTCTTATATTTCCAAGAATATCCCATTACTCCATTCAACCCCAAATTAGCATGCCATTTATCCCCTTATTCCTGAACCCTCTTCACTTAATAGTCTCATAAGCATCTATCCATTGCAAAAGGAATTTTTCTCACTTCCATTTTTAGTTGATTGATTGCTATCCAAGTAATGATTTGTCTGGGGGGAGTCATTAGCAGAGAACTCTGCCCTTATTTTTATAGTTGGATTCTGCTAGTTAATATCTCTTTCTCTGCCATTCTCACATTGCAACAAACGACTATGGGTTTCTGTCTTAACCTAAAATCTAGGTTAGAAATTTGATTGTATGTGAATAAGATATTAATAGATAATATGAGAAGAAAATTTAATTTACTGAAACTTTTCTCAGCTGGGAATGACACTCATGGCCACCGATATGTATGTTAGCAAGCAGAAAATTGGGTTGTAAATATATAAACTCTTAAAATACTATGTTTAGAGACAAGGTTTTTCTTTTTCCTTTCTTTTTACTAATGTGTATTTGCTATGGTTGGAATATTTGTATCTCCTCCAAAATTCATGCTGGAACTTAAACCCCAATGTGATAGTATTAAGAAGTGGAGTCTTTCGGAGATGATTAAGTCATGAAGGAAGAGCCCCCTCATGAACGGGATTAGTGACCTTATGAAAGGGAGCTACCTAGCTCAGTTTTTTGTTGTTGTTTTCCTGTCCTTTTCACCTGGTTAGGACACAGTGTTTGTCGCCTCTGGCAGACTCGGCATTCAAGGTGCCATCTTGGAAGCAGAGAGAAGCCCTCACTAGACTACAAACATCCTGGCACCTTGATCTTGGACTTCCCAGCCACCAGAACTGTGAGAAATACATTTTTGTTCTTTACCCACTACCCAGTCTCACATATTTTGTTACAGCCACACAAATGGACTAAGACAGTATCTCACATACAGTGAGGTACATATACCTTAAGCTACAACTCCGTACAACTGTCACCAGGCTAGAGTGCAGTTGTGCCATCTCAGCTCACTGCAACCTCCTTCTGAGTTCAAGTGATTTTCCTGCCTCTGCCTCCCGGGTAGCTGGAATTGCAGGTGCCCACCACCACACCTGGCTAATTTTTGTGCTAGTAGAGATGGGGTTTCACCATGTTGGCCAGGCTGGTCTTGAACTCCTGACCTCAAGTGATCTGACCACCTTGGCTTCCCAAAGTGCTGGATTGCAGGTGTGAGCCCCCGTGCCTGGCCAACTCCATGCTATTTGCATATGTGCATATTTATTTAACCTTCACTCAGCTCAAGATACAGAATGCTTCCATCACCACAGAGGGCTCCCTAGTGCCCCTTCTCAGTTGCTGTCCTCCTCAAAGTTAACCACAATACTGACCTCTGTCACCACTGATTAGTTTTGTCTGTTCTTGAACATCAGTAATCATACAGTATGTGCATGTTTGTGGTTGGCTTCTTTCATTTAACACAATCCTGTGAGAATTAGCTATGTTTTCGGTACTGGTAGTTGTTTATTTTTCTGGTTGTGTAGTTTTCCACCTTTCATTTATTACCCTTCTATTTTTATGTCTAACTCAGTGTCTTGTGGGGTCTATTGGTCCTTTTTAGCTAGATTGGTATTAAACATCTTATCAGTGGAGCTTCGGAAATCTTCAGAAGAAGAAAGCATAATAACCCAAGCTCCCCAGTCTTAAGTCAAGTTTCCGTCTCACACCTGCTTCAGTTGCTCTTTTTTGTGTGGTGTTTTTTTTCCCTCTCAAAGCTGATGGAAATTAAGAAACCCAAAAGCTCTTCATCATGTTATCAGCTTAGGGATGCTTGTCATCTGAATAACAGGGTAGATATTTATAATCTGAAATGTTAAAATAATAGCAAACACTTACATAGCACTAACTGCTGTTCAAAGTGCCTTACATATATTATTTATCTCAACACAGCTCTGTGAAATACACACTATTATTGTCATCCCCACATTTTAGATAGGGAAATTGAGACACAGAGAGAGACCACGTAACTTTCCCAAGGTGGTAGAGCCAGGACTTGAATCTGTGTTTTCTTTTTTTGGAGCCTGCACACTTCACCACCACACCATATAGTGTAATACGATACTTCATGTGGTTAAAGTATTTTCTTCTATTAGCTTGGCAGCATTTTCTGAATAATTTGAATCCTATACATTTGCTTCAAAGAATACAAGTGAACTGAAATAGAAGATCTCACATAGAATGTGTGGCATTCACAAATATAGGACTCTCTGGTCTAAATAATAATTTGCTTATCTTGTGACTTTTGTCAGGCAGGGCTATAATGCACTGGCCTTATTTCCCTTCCCTTCAATAGGAGGAGATGGGCTGAGAGATGGGCACAATTTATTATAAAAGTTCACCACACTTTCCCTCATCATCTGGAAGCTGGAGGTAGGTTTGTGAAATCTTGCTTGAGAAAGAGTTGAATGCCACTTGTAGCATAGTAAGTTTTAAAAAGATGGTTTTACTCTCCAATTCTGTTGCACAGGGCCCTGTGAGTTTTGGTAATTAACATATGTGACCAACAGTTTTCTCACAAAGATTATCAGGGTTCTAGAGGAAGTGATCTTCCAGTTGTATTGTGCTGCTAAAGTGCTATATTTCTTTATAGATGAACTAATTAATTCTCGGTCACCTGTTTTTCTTTAGACATTTCTCTGCCTCTTTATGTTATGCTTTATGTCTCTTTATGCCCAGCCCCAGGTTTTTCCTTCGAACTGCAAGAAAAAGATCATTGAAATTTTCTCTTTCTCAAACTCCTGGGTTCAAGTGATCCTCCCCTGTCTGTCTCCTGAGTAGCTGGCATTACAGATGTGCACCACTGTACACACACATACATACACAAATATGCATATAGACACAGATATCCACATGTGCACAAAGAGACATACAAATATCTACACATACTTATTATACATTTATAAACACCAGCACACGCACATACACACACATATACACATCTTGTTTCCATCTTCTTCTCAGGACTCAGGGCTCTCAGAGAGGGGAAAGAGTATTGTACCATGAGTCAAGGATCAACTCTGCAACCTTACCCAAGTGTCTTTCTTTTGAGATCTTGTTTATAATCATAAACATCCTTTCCCACCAATTAGGGTTATTTTGAAGATAAAACAGAAAAAAAATAACAGAATGATGGCATGTTATATAGTAAATAATAATAATAATAACCTTGACCAAAAAGAGGTCTTGCCTTTATCCTAGACTCCTGGGAGGTAACTGTCAACATGTAAGAGCTGATAGAAATATTTTTTCTTGGAGATCTCAGATCATGATGGATAGTCTAATAATAAGATTTAGGTTGGGGACTAGCCAGGCCAGGAAAACTGACTATAGGATCGACTTACGACCTATGCAACTTACGACCATTCAACTTTACGATCACAATCGCTAGCCACGACTGCTCCGCGTCTGGCAGCGCAAACGTTGCCCAGCTGGGCGTACGACAGCGTGGACCAGCTTCCGGCAGCACTACCATCTCCGCATGCACCATTTCAACTGTTATCCTGGACTCGGTACAGCAATTTGTGTTTTGTGTCTTGAATATTTTTCATCAAACCCCTCCCAATAAACTTCTTATATATTTCGAAGCAATGGACCCAAACATCGAACGATTTGCAAGGATTGAACGGATGGCGCACAATGTGTTTCGTCCGTATCGTGAAATTTATGAAGAAAAAAGAAACATACAATTCAGACAAAGCTCACCATGTTTATGAAAAAACCAACTCAGGTAACCCCAACTACTGCCTCAGATGACAACATCAATGATCCGCAGCCAAGCACCAGCGGCCAATAAAATGTTTCGTACATGTTT
>NW_016108193.1:29418-32695 GCF_001604975.1 Cebus imitator | reverse complement strand
TGATATGTTTTGCAATTGGGAAAATGTTTCCTATGGTATTTTTTCCACTTGTATTTTGTATTTTTGTATGCACCTGTATTTTGTAATTTTGTATGTTTTGCAAATATTAAACCAGTTGTACTGATAATGCAGTGTTTTACTTAAACCTGACGAATGTAAAAATAAGAAACAAAATGGTGTAGAGATGATACAAATGGCATAAAATGAACAAAGAAAATTAGCATATATAACAATAATGAAAGAAAATTATGATAAAATATGACTTAAAGATTTTTATAACATCATTTCACAGTACTGTACATATAGCCTACTCAACTTATGACAAAATCGTGTTACGACCGGTCTGTTGGAACCAACTGTGGTCGTAAGTCGAGCACTAGCTGTATGTGATTTAGAGTCCGGGCTTTAGGGCACCCATGGAAAAACTGGAGACTGGAAACTGAGAGGATCCACGTGGACAATCAAGCATGTCTCTGTGATGAAGTTCCAGTAAAAACCTTGAATACTGAAGCTTGAGGGAGCCTCACTGGCTGGGAACACTCCATGTGTATTGATACATATCAAAGCCAGGAAGGTAATGCACTCTGAATGCTTGGGGAAGGGATAATGGACACTCCTTGCCTGGTGCCCTCCTGGACTCAGCCCTATGCCTTTCTTCCCCTGGCTGATTTGAACCTGTATCATTTCCATGTAATCAAACCATAATTCTAACAGCTTTCTGTGAGTTCTAGCCAGTTCTTAGGGGAAAGCAAGCAGAGCTGATCTACTGCTTGCTTGAAAAACTATTTTAAAATCCCTAAAACAAAGAAGGCCAGAGCTCTCATGAATCTGACCCAACAGATTTCAAAGCCAAAGCTGAGGGCATTTAAAGCCAAAGCCAGACCAGACAGAGATTAGGCTCCTGCGAGGGAAAAGGTGCAGTCCTGCTCAGGCTGCAGTGTCCCAGGGCTACAGCTGAACAAGGGCTGCCTCTGGGTCACAGCCTCTAGGGACAGGAGTTTGGTACAGGTCAGCTCTCTGATTTGTAGGACTCTGGTGATGAGCTCAGCTGGGAAACTGTGTGGTAATGGGAAGAGAATGGTTTTGCTCTTCCAAATCATCCCCACCTGCATGTTTTGATCCACATTGGAACTCAGTGTGGAAACTGCCTTTGAACAGCCTAAGCCTGAAATCTGGGCCATGTGTCCCAGATTTCTGGCCTCCAGCTTTGTTCATGCCTTACCCCTACCCATTACTGATGCCAGGTCCATCCTGCCAAATATCCTTTTCATCATGTTACCCTCCCCTCCACCTCATGGCACCTTCTACACAACAGAAAATGTCTCCAACCTCAGCGTGGCATTCAAGGTTCTTTCTGATGTGGCTCACCTATCACCACTCCATATCTCCCCATTGGCCCTGCCAAATTGGATCAATTTTTTCTATCCATGAGTTGAACTTTCCCACCTCCAACTGTTGTTTACACTGTGTCCTTCCTCGGAATGCTCTCTTCCTTCCTCTCCCCAAATCCAAATGCTATAGACTGAACTGTGTCTCCCCAAAATTCATACATTGGAGCCCTAACACCTATGCAACTCTATTTGGAAATAGGGGTCTTAAGAGGTAAAGTTAAGTGAGGGAGGAGGGGCAGAGCAAAATGGCTGAATAGTAGTCTCTACCAATCATTCTCCCTGCAGGAAAATTAAATTTAGTGACTGTCTACACCAGAAAACCATCTTCATAAGAACCAAAGATCAGGTGAGGACTCACAGTACCTGGCCTTAACATCATACTGCTGAAAGAGGCACTGATGAAGGTAGGAAAGACAGTCTTGAAACACCAATGTCACCCCTCCCCCACCACCCAGCAGTGGCCGCTGTGGTGCTAAGAGGGAATCTGTGCACTTGGGGAAGGGAGAATGCAGCAACTATGACGTTGCATTGAACTCAGTGCTGCCCTGTCACAGCAGAAAGCAAAACCAGGTGGAACTCAGGTGCCACCTGCCCATGGAGGGAGCATTTAGACCAGTTCTACCTAGAGGGTTTCACCCATCTCAGTAGTTATGTAGCAGGACAAGCTGCAGAGGAAACCTCCTGGACAGCAGATTTAAAAAAGGAAGTGGTTTTATTTGGCCAGGAGCATAGGCAGACTTGCGTCTCAAGGACCGAGCTCCCCAACAAAAAAAAAATCCTAGCCCTTTTAAAGGCTTACAATTCTAGAAAGTACTTATGAGAGGGTTGTGATCAATGAAGTAGGTGTGGGGTACATGACCAGGTGGGGGGGTTGAGCAAGACTGAGCAAGAACAAAGGAGGGTGTTTCTCCATATTCTGCCTGGGATCTGTAGATAGGAGTGCAATTAAGGGTAGGGGGTTTAATATTTAAGCTCCAGGCCTGGTCAGTGGGGGCCAGCCAACTTTGCCACTGACCTCTTGCCTGCTATGTCTCAACTTTTATTTCCTCACCCTCTGAGACTGAGAGAGGAGACCCCCTCCCCTCCTCTCACTTCCCGGCCTCCACCTCCTCCAGCCCTCCTGATGGGATGGAGGGTGAAAAAGAAAAAATAAAATACCAAAGAGTTGGGAAGATGATCCCTTTTTAGTTCCCAACATCTCTGCTATCTGTAAGCCTTGAAAGAGCTGCAAATGAATGTTATCCCTACCAGGTGGAGCCCGGCACTGGGTCACGCCCCCACATCTGCACTGCCCAGGCTCCCTCCTGTAAACACCTCTGCCAACTAACAATTTATTGCCTTGTCTTGTCTCTGTAAGGCCCCTCCTCTGCCTATTCCCGCTCATGCTGCATATGAATTACCAAATCAATGAAGCCAAAAGATTGTAAGATCAGATGTCCAGCCAATGGACAATGACATAGTTTCACCTCAGTTTCCCCTTTAGCACTGTAAGCCTATAAAAGGGGAGAGAAGCTGCTTCTCAGGGAGCTCAGTGAATGAGACTGTAGCTCCCCCTAGCTCCTGGTCAAATAAAAAGCCACTTCCTTCCTCAGTTCTAAACCTCGAGAGGTTTGCTTCTCGCCGCTCCTACTTCAAGACAAGAGACAGGAAAGAGGAGTTGTAGCAGGACACGCTGCAGACAAAAACCTCTCAGACACCAGGTTTATGAATGAAGTGGCTTTTTAGTCGGCCGGGAGTCTCAGCAGACTCACGTCTCAAGAACCGAGCTTCCCAACTAGAAAATCCTGAACTTGGGCCGGGTGCAGTGGCTCACGCCTGTAATCCCAGCACTTTGGGAGGCTGAGGCAGGTGGATCACGAGGTCAAGAGATCGAGACCATCCTGGTC
>NW_016108193.1:22634-29138 GCF_001604975.1 Cebus imitator | reverse complement strand
AGAAAATCCTGACCTCTTTTAAAGGCTCACAATCTTAGAGGGTACATGTGAGAGGATTTTGATCAATTAATTAAGCAAGGGGTAGGTGACTTAGGTGGAGTCTGAACATGATTAGGCAAGAATAATGCCTTCCAGGGAAGATTTCTCCATACCATGCCTGCGATCTATAGACAGGATAGAAACTACAGTAGGGTGTTTAATCTTTAACCTCCAGGTCCAGCTAGTGGCACTGGTTATGTCTCCTCCATTGACCTTGTGCCTTCTATTTTCAACTTTTACTTCTTTTGAAACACAATGTAGAAGGCTAAGGGAAAACAGTCTTAGAAGCTTAAGAGGAAAGGGTCTCCTTCCTCGAGTCTCTTCCCTAAGTTTAGGTGGCTTGAGACTTGAGTTTTGACAAGTCTTGGTATGGCAGGTGTTAAAACTTAAAATGCACTCTGAATAAAGGGACCCTCCCAAACAGGCTTTGTTTGAGCAACATGGCTGTTTATTCACCCAGGTGCTGGTGGACTGAAGCCGAAAAGGGCATCAGCGAAGGGTGGTGGGATAGGAGTTGGTTTTATAAGTTGTAGGGAAGGCAGTGGAAAGTTAACAAAACTTATTTTACAGTGGCTTTTTGCAAGCTGGGAGAGGGTCGTAGGGTGTAAGGTCACTTACAATGTCCAATGGCCTTGTCAGTTGAGGGCAGAATAAGATTATAAGAATGTCTCAGGTTAGTTAGGGGCTGCAGGGGTTGATTGTTTCTTCCAGGAGCTCATCTAGGGTGTGTGCAGGTCACAGAGATTACCATGCCACATGGTGCCATCAGACCTTACAGCAGGCTATTATGCTCTGGGGCCCTAAATAAACTTGAAAGGCAGTCTAGATCATAAGGACTTCAACTCCTAGGCAAGTCTTAATGCCATGCTTGGCTCAGGACCAGTGGACTCGGGGCACACGACCTAATGAGACACCAGCCAAGGCAACCAAGCTTGTACCACCCCTCCCCCAATCCAGGCAGTGCACACTAAAGCAACAAAAGGGACTTCTTCCTTTTGCTCGAGGATAGGAGGAGGACTTTGTTTTACATCTTGGATACCAGTTCAGCCACAGTAGGATAGAGCACCAGTCAGAATTGAGAGGGACCTAGCTCCTGAATTACATTTCTAGATACACTCTGAGCCAGACCAGGGAATCTCCTGCCTGAAGGAAAGAACCCAGTCCTGGTAGAATTCATCACCTGCTGACTCAAGAGCCCTTGGGCCCTAAGTGAACGTCAACAGAAGCCTGGCAGTACTCTCTGTGGGCCTGTGGTGGTAGCCACAGAGTGAGGTTTCTCTGCCTGTGGAAAGGGAAAGGCAGTGGGAAGGACTTTGTCTCATGGTTTCAGTCTCAGCTCAGCCACCTTAGAATAAAGAACCAGGTAAATTTCTAAGGTTTTTGACTCCAGTCCCTGGCTCCCAGACAGCATCTCTGGACATGCCAGGGCCTGAGGAACTTGTTGCCCTGAAGAGAAGGATACAAGCCTGGCTGGCTTTGCCACCTGCTGACTGTAGAGCTTCAGGATTTTGAGTGACACAGGCAGTAGACTGGTAGTGTTGACAGTGGGCCTTGACTGAGACCCAGTGCTTTGTTGGCTTTAGCCCACCCCCAGCTCCAAATGACTCAGCAGAGAAAGAGAGAGAGGCTGAGACTGGTTTTTGAGAGAAACTGCAGGTAGAGAATAAGAGTCTCTGCCTGGTAGTCCAGAGAATTCTTCCAGATCTTATCCAAGACCACCAAGGCAGTACCTTTATGAGTCTGCAAGAACCATAGCATAACTAACTTGGAGTATCCCCTAATACAGATACAGTTTAGATCACAACACCCACATCCTTTCAAATACCTGGAAAGCCTTCCCAAGGGGGGGTACAAACAAGCCCAGGCTGAGAAGACTACAATAAATACCTAAGTCTTCAATGCTTAGGTACTGACAAACATCTATAAGCATCAAGACCATCAAGGAAAACATGACCTCACTAAACAAACTAATTAAGGCACCAGGGGCCAATCCTAGCAAAAGAGAGATATGTAAACTTCCAGACAAAGAATTCAAAACAGTGGTTTTGAGGAAACTCAAAGACAACACAGAGAAAGAATTCAGAATTCTATTAGACAAATTTAATAACAAGATTGAAGTAAAAAATCAAGCAGAAATTCTGCAGTTGAAAAATACAAATGACATAATGAAGAATGCATCAGAGTCTCTTAATAGTGGAATTGATCAAGCAGAAGAAAAAAATTACTGAGCTTGAAAACAAGCTATTTGTAAATACATAGAGGAGACCAAAAAATTAGAAAGAATGAAATATGCCCACAAGATCTAAAAAATGGTCTCAAAAGTACAAAGCTAAAAGTTATTGGACTTATAGAGGAAGGAGAGACATAGAGATAAAAAGTTTATTCAAAGGGATAATAATAGAGAACATTCCAAACCTACAGAAAGCTATAAACAGTCAAGTACAAGAAGGTTATAGAACACCAAGCAGATTTAACCCAAAGAAGACTACCTGCAGGCACCTAATACTCAAACTCTCAAAAGTCAAGGATAAAGAAAGTATCATAAAGTAGCAAGAGAAAAGAAACAAATAACATACAATGGAGCTCCAACACATCTGACAGCAGACTTTCTGTGGAAACCGTAAGGGCCAGGAAAGAGTGGCACATGTATTTTAAGGGTGAAGGAAAAAAAAACCTTTTGCCCTAGAATAATATATTCAGTGAAAATACTCTTCGAACATGAAGGATAAATAAAAACTTTCCCAGACAAAGGATTTCATCAATGCCAGACCTATCCTACAAGAAATGCTAAAGGGAGGCCTTCAATCAGAAACAAAAGGACATTAATGAATAATAATATATCATCTGAAGGTAAAAAACTCACTGGTAATAACAAGTACATAGGAAACTACTGAATACTATAACACTATAATTGTGGTGTGCAAACAATTCTTAAGTAGAAAGACTAAAAGATGAACTAAACAAAAACAATAACTACAACTTTTCAAGACAGATACTGCAATAATATGTAAATGGAAACAATAAAAAGTTAAAAAGTAGAAGGACAAATTCAGAGTGTAGAGTTTTTATTAGTTTACTTTTTGCTTATTTGTTCCTTTATGCAAATGGAATAAAGTTGTCATCAGCTTAAAATAATGGGTTATAAGATAGTATTTTCATGTCTTGTGGTAACCTCAAATAAAAAACATGCAAAGAATACACACACAAAAAAACAAAAAACCAGAAATTAAATCATACCATCAGAGATAATCACCTTCACTAAAAGGAACACAGAAAGGAAAGAAGAGAAGACCACACCCAGAAAACAAATAAAATGGTAGGAGTAAGTCCTTACTGATCAATAACAACATTGAATGTTAATAGACGAAACTCTTCAATGAAAAGACAAAGTAGCCAAATGGAAAACAAAAAAACAAAAAACAAGGCCCAGTGATATGCTGCCTACAAGAAACATACTTCACCTACAAAGACACACATGGACTAAAAATAAAGGGATAGAAAAAGATACTCCATGGCAATGGAAACTAATAAAGAGCAGGTGTGGCTATACTTAGACTAAATAGATTTCAAGACAAAAACTATAAGAAGATGAGAGTGTTCCTTCTCTATTCAGGCCTGGTGGCTGTTGTGAAGCTCCCCAAGGCAAGGGGTGGCTCTGGGCCAGTGGGTTGGAAGACAGGGTGACCAGAGAAGAGAGGAAGCCCGAGGAGACTGACCATCGATCTGAACTGTGGGTGCACTGCCTGGGTGCTGTGGGAGAGGCCAGCATGTATGGGATGGGGAGGGCTGCCGCAGCCCCCAGGAACTACCTGTGAAGCTCCGGCTCCTCCCTCCATCTTCCTCCCCTTTCTCTTCCAGCCCCTCTTTTATAGGAACATTGCCACACCTACACTTGCTCCCTCCCCTGCCTGGCCTTCCCACAGCTGCTGCAGCATGCCCATGCTCTGCACGTGCCTCACCAGCTCTCTGCTCACTTTTCTCTCTCCCTTTTTCTCTCTGCTTTCTCTCCAACTGCCAGCTGATTGGGTCAGGAAAGTCCATCCTGTTCATAGAGCCCCAGGCCCCTCTCTGACCTCTAAACAGATGCCCCCTCTTCTCAGAGACCTCCTTTCCAAGCCTGCCTGGGCAGCTGCTCTATGACTTGACAGTGGCTCCCCCAGGTTCAAAGCCAGCCCCCTTAATTTGTGACTAAGTCTGTTGTAGTGGTGAGCTGACGCATCCAGGTGTGACCATTGCTGAAAACTTGTGCCCCCTCTGTGGTATGCCCCTGCTGTTCTATAAATATCTATATATTAATTCTCATATGTACATATATATACACACACCTACACATGGTTGACCACCTCGCCTCTACCTCTGGGAATCAGTTACCATGCTGTCTTTGTGGAGTTCTGCAAGAGAAAGCTGTCCCCTGACGCTGCCCCTCCAAAGTGTGTCACCTCCAGTGAGCCTCCCTGTCATTCCCAGCGAGTAGACAGCCAGCCCCCGTCATCCCTCCCTTCTTCCCCCACCACGCTTGGGGGTGCATGCAGGCAGCCATTTGGCCTGACAGTCTCTATCAGTTTTGCTGTTCCTTGGCTGAAAGTCAAACCCAATTCTGGATGACGGGGAATGTGTCCTCTGCTGGCTGTGTTCTCTGTGGAGCTCAGGGGAGGGGAAAGGCCAAGTCATTTCTAGGGTGCGGTTGGGAGAAGTGAAAAGGCCACACCCTTTCCAAGGGACCCTTTTCCTGGAAAGCCCCTGGAGATTAGCTGGCTCTCATCCTGTAAAGCCAGCTCTGGCCACTAGAAGGCAGAGCCATGAACTCAGCCTGTAGGGAGCCTATGGGGCAGCTGGCACTCTGGAGGGACAGACAGAACAGGCCACCAGGTGCAGACTGGAGAGGGAGGCAGGAAGACAAAATGGAAGATGCCTGGGGTGGATGAAAGTTGGTGCCCTTGGGTGGGGCTACTTGCCTTCCTGACCACCGCTAGATCAGGCTTCTGAGCCTGCTGGTTGTCAGGGCCAAACTGTGCCCCATAGGCACCATGGCAGTCCCCGTGAAATCCAGCAGGTGTCATCAGATAATAGGCCTGGAAGGTCCCCAACAGCACAGCTGGACATGCCCAGACATTCTGGGGCTCCTCGTTCAGTGGCAGAAACTCCAGAACCCAGTGAGAGAAACGGGAATACACCAGGCTGAGCCGTGTGGCTAAATCCATTTATTCCAAAATAAAAAGCAAAATAAACAGAAGTGGCATCATCAGGGAGACATGACCCCATCCCGACCTCCTTCCTCTGTCCTATACTATCGATAAATAAGTTTCCCAGCCACAAATAATTATTAGAACCTCCTCCCCATGTGCTAGCTCCAACCTCTGCTAGGTGGAGGCTCTACCCCCTGGAATATACAAAATGTTACACAGATACAATATGTACACTGGGGAAAGGGGGCCGCCCCAGCAGCCCGTGCCCTTGCGTGGTCCACAGTTAGCCCCACTATCCTTCCTCAGCTGCCTCTCTGAATAAGATGCCCCCCAACCCAGGGAAAAGTTGCTTTGGTGAGAGGAAGGAGGCTATCAGGCCTCCTCCAAACCAACCAACTCCACCAGCCTCTGGCTCTTAAATAACAATCATCATCATCATCCAAAAATTTAAGGACTCAGCCAGCCCTGCTCTAGGTAGCAAAATGTGTATTTGTTTCCCCCCATTAGACAGGAGTCCTGTCTTGCTACCCTAATAATAAAGGGGTAAGTGGGAAGGGGTGGTAGGCACATGGGTGAGGGCAGAGTTTCCAGGCCCCGCTTCTCCAGGCTTTGCTGATGGGGCCTGCTTTTATTTTTATTCCATGACTTTTAAAAAAATCTCATAACTTCCTTTTCATAATTTTATAACTTTACATAAAATTTTTCCTTTTATCCACAACTTTTTGGCCACAACTTTTCCACATTTTTCATCCCATAGCTTTTAATCCTGTAACTTTGTAGTTTGTGTTCTTTTAATAAACACTTGCATAGTTGTATCACAATTTTGTAAAAATAAAAACAGATTATCTCAGGCCAAGTGTGCCCAGCATTTGCAGTCTCAATATCTTTAATACTGTAGTTTTCAAGACATACAAAATTTTAAGGCAAAAACAGCTCTTTGCAACAAGAACTTATTACATTATAGTAGCACCACAGCAGCAGTGAATAATGCCACTTTAGACAAAAGTCTCAGTATTTACATTCTGTTTACAAGATTTCATAAATTGGTAAAATTAATTCTTAGGAAACTTGGCAAATGGCACTTCTTTCTACTTTTCCTTCCCCCCCCGTTTCTTTTAAACTACAATATTCATATTTTAATATGATTTAAGTAATTTCAAAACATTAAGATTTTAAAATGTTTTAAGTAATTTCAAAACATTAAGATAGTGGTTACTTTTTTAATGGTTATTTAAAAATAACTCTTTAAGATAAACTTTGAGAAACCATACTATGGATA